>NC_086318.1:298791491-298863991 GCF_036172605.1 Pelobates fuscus
TATATATATATATATATATATATATATATATATATATATATATATATACACACACACACACCTTTTCCCATTAGAATTTGTAGCTAAGGAAAGGTATATGAAAATAAATAATTTTGCCCTTATTTTGAGAATACATCATATGCACATAATTTACACATATTGTTATACACATTTAGGGCATAAACTATAAGCACTGCATTTAAATTGATAGAAAAAACATGTTGGTATGTTGTATTCAAGTGCAATTGTATATATTAAAGTACAGATTTTTTTTTAAAAAACATACAAACATAACTGGAGCATGAGAAGTTGCTCCATCTATAAAATTGCACAACATTTCAATTGGAGTCGTAGTAACAGACCGCAAATATGGTAAACCGTGCATTGTATTCAAGCAAATATGGGTACAATTCCTTGGTGGGTTATACTAAATTATATCGGGGTATGTCAAAGTCCATAGTTCAGAATTAATAGTTAAAATACTGTGGATAATATGAGCACACATCGAATGGTTAGATGTATATACATTATATACGTCAGTGTACTTCCAATGTCTGCTTGATAATCTGTTTTAGGAATTCCTTCAATTTAGACTTTCATGTCCAACTCTATAGCACAACACTTTAACAATAGCTTTGTCTCGTATGAATACTACTGTTGTACTGGGAGGGTGCTACTGAAAAATCAGGTCAATTTACCAGCATTGGAAAAAATTACATGTGCGTCGACTCACAGCACTAAGGAGTCAATAATACCCTGATTTTAACATCCAACAAAGGCAAATAATGTTGTATGGCTCTAATAGCCTATTCATATACTCTCATGTTATGATATGGAATTAAAAAATAACATATATTTTAGCAGAACTGTGATTAAAATGAATAAAGCACATGTGTAACAACTGCAACAGAAGGAGACATTTTAATTGACTGAAATAATAGTTTGGAATAAACCCCAAGAGAGCTTGCTAGTACGAGGAATTGATAGACTCTGGATGGAGAGAATAAACCAAAGCCCTTTACTACATGAAATTTTACATTAATATGAAATGAATGACTTTATGAGGCAACTGGGCTGCACATTGGGATTTTATCAGCCGTTCAGATTCAAAAAGCAATGAATGACGCACTACAAATCTATTGATTTCTTTTCTCCACTCTGTTGTTGCTGCTGCAGTTTTGTAACAAGAAGAGCTTTATATTTCATATATGTGTACCACGTTACTGACTTGTTTAATTTAAGTTATACACAAAACAAAAACAGAGTTCAATTGCAATGTTCTTCCTGTCTTCTATGTATTGCTTTACATAATTCACTTAAGTCTCTTTTATCAACCTGCTCTGTCCATGTTTTATGAATGATTGAATGTTTTGCATACTTTATGATGTTACTCTGAAATTCTGTCAGATCACTAGCCCAAAAGAATGCATGAAATTGTTTGTCATTTGATAAACATACTTTTATTTAGGATAATTAAAAAAAAAAGTGAACGATTGGAGCTACTAAGTGTTCTGAACTGATACGCCTTCACAAATTGGGGTAAACCATATTAAATACAAAACAAAATGTCTGACTCTAAGGCAGGTGTGCCCAGTCCTCGAGTACCCCCTACCAGTCCAGGATTTAGGGATTACACTGTTGTGTCTAAAGTGTTTTTTTTTCCTTTCTAAAAACACCTTAGACACAACTGGGTAATCCCTAAATCCTGGACTGTTAGGGGGTACTTGAGAACTGGGTTGGAAACCACTGCTCTAAGGTGTATCACAAAAAGGATCGAGTAAGGTAATTGTAACCAAGTTATATCCTCCCTGGTTATCACTGGCAAGTATACAGAGTGACCGTATCTAGCACGTTTTGGCACTTCACATCATAAAAAGATTAGAACGCTGGAAATCCACAGTGTATTCTAAATACATACCACAACTAGAGCTAGAGTTGAGACAAGGTTTTATGAATTTTGCAATGTAAATATATGTAATAAAGTTATTTTCATTTAATTGTTGCCCTCTTTTATTACAGGCCTATCCGATACGTCGGTTGCATGTCAAACTTCAGAGCTGTTTTAATATGCTTAAATACTTAGTGTGTGATTTATGTATTTTTTGCTTTATTTTTATTTATTAATCCAATGAAGGTTTTTTTTTTGTTTTTTTTTTTGTTTTTTTTTATATTAATTTGGGTGATATTATCTACCTTGAACCAACCAAACCTTTAAACATTATATGTCTGGATTTATAATTTAGCTCTAAATCAATACATTGACTAGGTAAAATTTGTGATACACCTTAGAGTTAGAAGTTTTGTTTTGTACTTTTGTTTAGGGTTCAATGGGTACTTTTGATGACACGTTCTCTTATCCTTGCCAGGAAGAAAAGCAAGTCTTGTCTTGCTAGTGAGGTTTGTAAATGTACCACTCCTTTCAAGCATTAGTCGCCATTGCTCCTATCACAATCCTTTTGTATCCAACCAAGGAGCAACATATGATATGCTGCTGTAAATCACTCTATAAAAGAAAACTATTGGGTCACTACATTTAATAAGAATGAGAATACAAATTGGTCAACTGTATGTGCTTTATATAATTTATCATGACCTCATTAGCACTGGCAGATCATTAGGACCAGTAATTCAATTTGCATTCAGAATTGCATGAAGTACTAGAGATTATACATTGTAAATTTAATTAAAACACTATTGTAATAAATGCCTCTGCATTTTCAGTTTACTGCTTGCATTTTAATAAGGTTATAATAACAAAAGTAATGAAAGACTTGCTAGAAAAATCACAATGCTAGCCATTTAACCCCTTAAGGACACATGACATGTGTGACATGTCATGATTCCCTTTTATTCCAGAAGTTTGGTCCTTAGGGGGTTAAGTCAAAATAACAAAAAATATTTTTTTTAAATAGCTAAAAATAAATGAATGATTCTTTGTGTCACAGCTTGTATCTTTGTAGCTTGAGCTGCATAATAAATAAAACATAACGCAGATCTCCACGTTACTGAGAAAGTTTCAGCTGTCAAAACTCCCTCTATTTTGATCATTTTTTCTGCATTGCTAACTCCAAGCATTATGCAGGTCTAGGGTAAGTATGAAAAGTGGGCCACCCAGATTTATGATAAAGGTCAGGCATGGCAGCCCGACTATAGCAGTCCAATTAGAATGGCATCTGATTTGTCAGCCAAGGTGTAAAATATCTGTGCGCTCTTGAGTGAAACCTTCATTTCATAAGTAAATTAAATGTAATAAATATCTAGCAACAGTTGGTAAGCTAGTCAGCCATCTGTGAAAGGGAAATCAATGAACTGAAAAAGCTTTCCAAACGGTTTAGAGATAAATACCATCTCAAAATAAGCAATGCCCGATGTGATTGTTTAAAGAGTTACACTATATAGGAAATTCAAGTAGTTTGTTATTTCTATGGCTTGCTAGTAACTATCTGGCGATTGCTATTTAAATGAGTGTGAATCATTAAAACGATGCATCTTTTTTATTGACATTGTTTTTTGTGCAAGGAAAGAAAGATATATGTAAACATCTGAATAGCGGTTATATTAAACATGCTTATTTACATGCAAAGAATTTACAAAAATTATGAGAGAAAAAACTGTATGCGACTACAATATTCTTTAGTAACATGACTGTGGGAAAATAAATTATGGAATATGAGTTTAAATAGAATCATTCTAGAAGTGTGTGATGACTACATAAAATAAAGAGGTAATTTGCTTTCGTTCTATAGAAAATTGTGGCATTCAACCCATATGTTACAAATCAAATCACAGAAAAAAAAAAGAAAATACATTAATTTAGATAGCATTTTACTTTTAATATAGTAATATAATATAATATATTACTCCCTAATGAAATTGAAAACAATCATATTCTGATATGTTGCACTTTGGTATTTAATTGTGTAGCAGTACAGAAATATTAGATGAGGAGTTGTACTGGTCATGCAATTGTTGGGGTCTTTACAGCTGTGAAAAGCAATGTATAAAAGTCAGTTAAAATAATACTGCTGTACCTTACAAATTAGCCACTTTATACCCTAACGAGCAACACATGTTGGAGATGCAACAAAGAGATTGGTGTGATGGTAAACATATCGTGGCTTTTTCCACCGATACGTGACTATTGTCATGTCACACAGTAGCTGAAATGATTACACAAAGTACACAACACCAAATAAGGTTGGAGATACATATATTCCTCTACATATTCCCCCGAGGGACTACCGAAAGATGTTGCTACCTTACCATATACTTACAGTGGCAGCTTTACTAATAGCTAGGCAATGGAAATCAACCTCAATTCCAGCCTCTGCGGTGTTGCAGCAACAGATCTGCACCAATGTCTCATATGAAATAATGGCGTTCACCCAATTGCAGAAAGGCAAAACAACCAGAGACATGAGCGAATCATTGAAAGCTATAGCTTAAAACATTCATAATATATATATTTTTTTAAGTGTAGAGAGGAAATCCTCCATAACGCACAACTGAGTGTCAGGTCATGACAGCACATCCCTTGTTCATCCAATGTTCTATTTTTCCTTTGTGTATTCCGTTTAACCAATCTCTGTTACAAAAGCACTGACTGAGCTTACTGTGAACTGGGCCAGGTTACCAGAACAATTTACGTCGACTGGATGGCGCTAATGCAGAGATTGCGAACAATTCATAGGGAAATATTGAACTAACACAGTATTCAATGGCATTGTATTATGCTTCTACCTCTCTGTTACAACTATGTGCAACACATAGCAAAACACTAATTGTATCACAAGATGTTTAACATGCATCACAAGATGTATAACGGATACTCGTAATGAGAGAGAGACACACAGTCTCTGTGTAGGATACTTGTACTGCGGTCCTAGCAGCAAGTGGGCAATTTGCTGCCTTTTTTAATTTTTGTCTTACAGTCTATACTAGCTGTATCAGTCACCTGCTGGATCCTGCTATTATAATAAGTGGCAGTTCACTAGATAGGGTGCCCTACAGCAGCACTAAGAGATAGAAGGTCGTTGCTCTTTATTTTATGCACTTTTTGAACCTTCCCCTCTCTGTTTTGTGCCTGAGGCAAACTTCAGTTTATTATCAACTGTATTGAAATCAGCTTCACAAGATATCTACAAGATAGTTTAATCTTGAATGTACTGCCAGTCAATTATATACTGAACTGTCTCTATTGACTACCCCCACCCTCCTCTAAATCTGCTCATGGGCAGGCTGGATCCTACAATGTATCTATTCATTAACTTATGAGCATTCTACTTATTAATTGTATCCAATTAGTTTACTTTAGACTTGGTCTTTACTTAGTTATGAATGTGATACGATCTATACTATAACTACATAAGTGTACACGTAGACTTTAAATACATATATATATATATATATATATATATATATATATATATTAAAATTATACGTGTATATTTAAGTAATATTTTAACATAATTATGTGATTTAATTAATTAAAATTTGATTGACATGCCTGACAACCCAGGCAGAAAGTGTAGAGAATTTGAATTGCAAGCACTCTATTTAATTTTGTAACTTTCCAAGACACCATAAAACCTGTACATAGGGGATACTGTTTTACTCGGGAGACTTCGCTGAACACAAATATTAGTGTTTCAAAATGGTAACTTGTATTACAACAATGATATTTTTAGTAAAAGTGAAGTTTTTTGCATTCTTCACACACAAACGGCACTTTTACTGACAATATTATTGTTGTAATATGTTTTACTGTTTTAAAACACTTATTTTTGTGTTCAGTGAAGTCTCCCAAGTATAACAGTACCCCCCATGTACAGTTTTTATGGTGTTTTGGAAACTTAGAGAGTCAAATATAAGTCTTGCATTTTTCACATTGAAATTTGCCAGATTGGTTATGTTGCCTTTTGAGACCGTATGGTAGCCCAGGAATAAGAATTACCCCCATGATGGCATACCATTTGCAAAAGTAGACAACCCAAGGTATTTCAAATGGGGTATGTCCAGTAATTTTAGTAGCCACTTAGTCACAAACACTGGCCAAATATTAGTTTTTTGCCTTTTTCACACAAAAACAAACATGAATGCTAACTTTGGCCAGTGTTTGTGACTAAGTGGCTACTACAAAAGACTGGACATACCCCACTTGCAATACCTTGGGTTGTCTACTTTTGCAAATGGTATGCCATCATAGGGGTAACTGTCATTCCTGGGCTACCACACGGTCTCAAAGAAACATTACTAATCTAGAAAATTTCAATGTGAAAAACCTGAAAAATGGAATGTGCTATATTTGACCCTTCAACTTTCCAAAACACCATAAAAACTGTTAATGGGGGCTACTGTTGTACTCGTGAGACTTTGCTGAATCCAAATATGTGCTTTTTTTGCAGTAAAAGCTAAGAATATTATGACATTTTCAGTTAATATGTGAAGCGGAACTACAATATTTAAAAAAAAAAAAAGAATTCTCACAGTGTTTTGGATTTTATTCATAATAAATTATGTTTCATATATGAAAATTAAAGCCCTGTTTCTCCTGAATAAAATGATATGTAATACGTGTGGGTGCACTTAATATGAAAGAGGTGAATTACGGTTGAACAGACATATAGCGCAAATTCCAGGTTTTGTTTACATTTTGTTTACATTCTGTTTTGATCAGAATGTGTACTATTGATTCCGTCCTGAAGGGGTTAATATCAGATACAATATTTATGCTATGCAGGTGAGAGTGACTGAGGTTTGTCTAGTGGCTAGGGTGGCCACTAGTGGTGAGGAACAGGTATTAAAGTAATAAAACAGAATAAAATAAAACAATAAATATGATCCTGACACCCATACTTAAGAATATATTATTATTATTATAACAAATTATTATTAACCGCAGATATAGATGAGATAACGTTTGAATGTCTCACATAAGATATATACCACTCTTATAAGCATGTAATTTAAAGTGTCTATACCTTAGTGTGTAAATGAGAAACTCTACAACAAGCATGTCAAACCCAAAGTCTAGCATGGGCCACATAAATGGTTTAAGTTTATGTGGGCCACAAACCTCCCCCCTCCCCCCAAAAAAAAAAACCTTTTACACTTTCATAGAACAGTATAAAAAAAAAGAACAGTATAAAAAAAAAACAGCATCCCCCTCTACTAGACCACAGCACCCGTCTCTACTAAATCCCAGTCCCCCCTCTACTAAATCGCATTACCCTCATCTAGCCAACAAGCAGACTCCACTCACATTGCCACTGCCAGTATGCGACTCCGGAGTCCGGTCTCTAGTATACCACAAATGGCGCTGTCCGGCCCCTGTGCCAAACCTGATCCTCCTGCTACTTCTTGAAACCCTGTGAAGGTGGAGCACATCGATGTAATGTCGGAATGTGACGTGTCGTTGCATTCCTCCATGCACCTCCAGGTACTCCAATGTCCAGCGAGTTTGAAATGCTTGCTCTACAATATTCTACTCATGCATTGAGTTAATTTTAACAACTACAAGGAAGTTACAATTAGTTGTGATAGTCAGAGTTATTTAAAACTCTATTAACTGTAAATTCTGCAGTAGTGAGCGAGTTTAAACAAAACAAAATAGGAGAGTTCCTAGAATAGGAAACAATTCCCTATACAACTCTGTATCTAAAATGGAAACGTAACCTTTAATAGGTTAGACATAGCAAGACATTTTCTTCTATGGCCTTTATTACAATACAAACAAATAAAAACAACAAACTTCTTGGATATCAAATGCTCCTTTGGCCGGGTTCAGCCCTTTCAACCTCTGGCGGTGCTTTCTGGATCCCTCCTGTAGAACACTGCTTCAGGCTTTGGTCTGTGCCGACACACTCACTTCTAGGTCTGGCGTGGTTATGCAACATGTTTCGTCCCTCTTCTAGGGGCTCTCTCAGGCTTATATACCAGTAGGAGCGTACCGAAAAATGTTTTTGTAATCCCTTTTAAAAAGTAATTACAACATTCCATATATTGGCAACAAAGTTTATAAATATCACAACTAATCATGTTAAAAAAATATATATTTTTTTTTTATTGAAGAACCAAAGCCATGAAATTAAAAAGGGACTTTATCACATATAATACTAATAAAATATTGTATGAGTATATGTGTGTATCTGTGTGTGTTGCAGTGTGTATGTGTATCTGAGTCAGTTGATGTGACAGTCTATGTGTACATGTCCTTATATCCCAGCATTCAAACCTCAATGCAATACACAAGCACATCACTGCATTCAAATAGCAACAGCATGTACAATACACTACTACTTCACACAGACACATAGTTTATACAAAACCATATTTATATTCAAATGCACAAACACTGCTCACAAATACAACTAGACAAAGGAAAATGGAAGATCCCCAGCCAGCAAAATATTGTGAGCATTAGGGATCTACCTTTTGGCCATCTGTGCACTAGACCCCCTCTAGTGCAGGGATGACCCAAAATGTTTTTTTTGCACCTGACCCTTTCAGAATTAGTCCCACCACTGCACAGCAAATATGACTAACAAAGTGTATAATACCTATAGAGAGGGCCAGGCTGTGGGCCGCCATCGACTATCATTCTGTATTAACTTGCTCAAAAATGGTTTAATATTAAATTAAGAAACAGTGCTAGGGTTTTGCAGGCATTATAACCAATTTAATTACATGAAATGGTTATGGTGCTTATAGTGACCAATTACAATTACATCTCATTATGTGTTTGAAATACCATATTTATTGTCTAACTCACTAACTTAGAAATGGTAAAATGATGACGAAGACCACATATAATTATTAAATTAATCATTTGTACTTTTTATTGGATACAAAATCAAACAATTTTCGACTTTTTTTGGCAAAATGACAATGCTTACAATGATCTGAACCTTTATAAGTACCTCTACAGTAAAGACCTATGCATTTATAAAATCCGCAAAGTTAGGGGAAACCAGTGATGCAATGTAATATACCCTATTGTAATGAATTTTTGAATTGGCATTTGTCTTCATGCTTACATACTGTTCACTGCATTTGTTTAGATTGCAGCAATTTGTCTTAGCTTATTGAATTCCCCTATAGTGAAATAAACCACTAGGGATATTTTGAGAATGACAGATGCCAATAGAGTATTACCCATTTAATTTCAGGGCTTTCTGAAATTATCTATACAAATAACTCTATTAATTAGGCCTCCTTTAAAAATTAAACAAAGGTAAGAAATAATTAAAACTAAAATCATTGTGAAATAATTGTGAGTCCACACAGTTGTGCAACTCCTGGTATTCTTGACTAAATGAAAAAACAAGCCTTTAAGGTACCTACAATCATGGGTGATAGAGTGGTTAAAAAGTTTACAATCACCAAAGAATAATGACCATGTGCCAGGATATGGAGAGATCATCAGCAAGACACAAGGCAACCTACTAAACGCACAGTGGGAAAAGATAGTTAGGCATATTACTGGACCTTAGAGTGGTTAGGATTAATGTTAAGACAGAGACTGGAGTATCATAACTAATCACGTTCAGACTAAAGGGAAATACTATGACAAGGTAGATCCAGTAACTAAAATGTAGAAACCAAGCTCAGAATGCACCCAGGTCTTGTACACAGGATGAGACTTAACATGAAATCAGGAGCATAGCTGTTAAAAGGATAGAAAACAGAAGTCAAAACTTAATATCAGATAATCAACAGCACAACTGAAATGCTGATAGGCAATGAAACCAGGGAATGGCACTGGTCTATAGGTGGCAGGGTTTTATATAAATCCAGGTTCCCGCATCACAATTAAGTCATTATTGCAGATGCATACTGCAACGAACGAGACACCAACACCATAAGAGGAAAAGGCATGAAGGTCGTGACTCATGTTATTTTAGGTTAAGTTGTAGTTTGAATAAATACAAAATCGCCTAATAAAAATCATGCTCTAATTGTGGCTACAGTCACTTGGCTGCATCAATGTTGGAACAAGATTGAGTAACCCAAGACTGAATTGACACTGATATGTCAATATTGGTGAAAATCCCTTACACCAGATGGTAAGGGAAAATATATTATGCACCATTGCTTTTTAAAATCTATATTAATTAATGGATTGCCTTTTGCTTGCCCTCTTTGAAATCTTTTTAATAACTTGTTACTGGCACACTATTACTCCCAATAGTGCCTGTCACTCATGTTAGTTTTGTGCACTGCTGAAAAATTCAGCAGTGCACAAAACTTGTGAATTTTGGGCACATCTGGTGGAGCTGCCCACTGATTTTGAGTTTATGGAGACAACTGAATGATTTGTGTGGTACATTGTTAGAGATGAATCCAGACTTAGCCCTACTACACTTAAAGGGAAACAGAGTGCCTAAAGTACTGCATATATTAACTGCCACAAAACGAATGATGGGAGGAACTGGATATCTCCCAACATCCCAAATTGGGCTAGATTAGGTGAACAAATTATTTGGCAAGTAAACTGGAGCTGGGCTTTGCTTGAGTAAAAAAAATGAAAAAAGCATTTATCGGTTTTAGATAAGTAAATGCATGTGCTTGTATGCCTGCCTTTTTTCATTGTCTTAAAATTTTTTGTAAGCCTTTCTTTTGTATGTGAATAGATAGAATAAAGAAATAAAATGGTTCAAAAAAATGGTTTAAAAAAAAAAATGGTTTAAAAAAAAGTAAAAAGTCAAAATTCACCAGTAGCTACAGGTTGTTTGTAACCACCACAACTTAAACTTTTTGCTATGCTATTATTCTTTAGGGGAGCCTTTAACCACTACTATGATCCTGGTTTGGGATGCAAAGGAGGATCTGGTAGAGCCTTTCGGGTGGTGGGTGTTGGGGGTAGGGGGGGAGTCAAATGATGCCAGAGATTTTGTTGAGGAGGCAGCATAAGGTGTTGGGGAATTGCTCTTCAGCACCACAGGACAGTCAGTGATCCTAGACATTATCCTGCTAAGGCGCCTTAAATTGTGTGCAAGGCACCGATGCAGTGCTCTTAGTTCCTGCAACATTTGTTCTCCTTGACTCCAATATTGTGTTTTGTTCTGTCTTTGTGCCAGTTGCGGCATGCATAGGGAAATGACACGTATTAGTAACAGTGTCTCAGGAAAAGGGTACAAGAGTAATACAGTTATTCTGCAGTAGCACCATAGATAGTCAGTTAGGGGATGGGGCCCATAGATACAGGAACCAGTGGTGATACAATCCATCACAGGAGCAGGCAGTGATGGGGCCATTGCAGGAGCATGCTGATGTCAGCCACTGCAGAAGCAGGTGATGGTGTGGGTCAGTGACAGTGGTTTGTACTGCAGCTTTTGTGGAATACTGTTTCACCTACCGAGGTCATGGTCAATAGAAAAGAGAAAGTCTTACAGGCCAACATATGGTCTTCACCCAGAAGGACAAAGAAGTTTGTTGTGTGGTGATTAAGGTACTTAACAAGCAGCCTCTCTTGGGCAGACTCATAGGCCCAGAGGCTCATAAGCTGGGAGATGTTAGTCTTCTTCTTCCTCCTCCTCTTATACCATGTAAATGGACTAAGGACATATACAATGTGTGTTATACACATACCTCATTTGAGTGCCTCCAGCATAGTGTGGCTTATGTCCCATCTTCTGCCCTTATCTTCCTCTTGTGGTCATGGAGTCAGTGCTTGCTCCTCAAACTGCAGGACTTGCAAAATTAACATAATGTGCAGCAAATCTCCTCTCACAGTGTGGCATACATGCAGTTTGTGAGGTTAGGGCTCTCCAAAAATTACACACTTTTCAGATAGGTATCAACCAAGGCCTCTTTCAGCTCAAAAGGTTCAGCCACATATTGCTCTCCCTCTTGTGATCTGGGACAAAGCCCTCCCTGCACAGTCCCTGTAACTTGCAACTGCCATGCTTCTCTTACATCCCTCCTTACTCTCCATTTCTTTTCTCTACCATGACTAATCTAATTACACTAGAGCACCTTATTAATCTATACTAGCATTAAGTTTTACCACCCAAAGAAAATCTACTCTGCTACCTCACAAAACAAAAAAAGTGTTGTACAACTCGGGGAAAAATAAACAGTTAATGGGGTGTGTAATGAATGGGAAAAAAGTGCTCAAAAATATGTGTGTTGAGGTGTTATGTATGTGCTCAATGTCCCCATACTATTGTCTCTAAATGGGCAAATGCTGCATGCATGGGATGTGTCATATACCTCCAGTTATTGCTACCATACTGCAGAGTTAAGAATCAGTACTAGGCTACTGTATTACGAAACAGTAAACTTAATCAGTAAAATTGAGGTTATTAGCAGCAAGCCTGAAAATCTTTCCAGCAAGTATGGATACCTGGCAAAAAAACAAATGCCCACAACTAGTTAACAGTTAGTGTCATGAGAAACAGCTTGTGGTTGCTGTTAACCAAATAAAAGTTGGATTTTGGCTCTTCATGTTCTTTATTCTGTCATTACTTAGTGTTACTCTGAATAGCTTAGTCTGTGAACTGATACCAAGAGTTGGCTAGTCCCGAAAACACTTCTTATGTTTAGCTCATATTTTTAGGAAATGTGATACAAGCAATACTGTTGTTACTTAAATTGCATTTCTTTCCATGGTCTAATTTTTCTTTATTTTTTTTAAATCTTGAACTGCTCAATAAAAAAACATTAAAGGGACACTATAGTCACCAGAACAACTACAGCTTATTGAATTTGTTCTGGTGAGTAAAATCATTAACTTCAGGGTTTTTGCTGCAAACACTGTCTTTTCAGAGAAAATGCAGTGTTTCCATTACAGCCTAGTGATACCTTCACTGGCCACTCCTAAGATGTCTGTTAGTGATCCTTCCTGGGTCATTGCTGCCTAAAACGCATCCACACATCCAGTGTCTCCTCCCTCTGCCTGCAGACACTGAACTTTCCTCATAGAGATGCATTGATTTAATTCATCTCTATGAGGGGATGCTGATTGGCCAGGGCTGTGTTTGAATTGTACTGGCTCTGCCCATGACCTGCCTCTTTGTCAGTCTCAGCCAATCCTATGGGGAAGCATTGTGATTGGATCAGGCTACCACTTATGCTGATGTCAGCAGGCGATCTAAAGGAAACAGGGACAAAGCAAGTAGCTGCAGACTTGAATACAAGTAAGATTTTACTATATTTAGGGAGGCATGAGGGGACCAGGATGGCTAGATGGTGGTTTTAACCCTATAGGGTCAGGAATACATGTTTGTGTTCCTGACGCTATAGTGCTCCTTTAACAAAAACCCATATGAATTATCCTGAGGTATATACATTTGCAAAATTCAAACCATAATGGAATTAATTAAAATCTGGAGTGGTTTAACTAAGCTCTCTAAAGCAATCTGTCAAATTATTTAATTGTTAAAACAGAAAAAGATAGGTCATTGTACTGACCCAGCTATTAACTAAAAAGCTGTACATTATATTACTATACCAAGGTGATATAACAGAACTAAAAATGCTGTTAGGTAAATGCCTTGTAGTGTTTCACTTCTGAAATATGTGCTTTCATGTAGTGTGTTCTGATTAGATGAAAGCTATTGATGGGACTAGGGATAGGGCCAACACTCAATCAGGATGTATACCATAATGTATTTATGCAGAGTTATGGAGTGATATACCAGTTTGAATCAATCTGCTTGTAATATTATACCGCAGAATGATATATTTTAACTTCTGCATATGCTCAGAAGAGTTGTTATCACCATTTACTTATACAGCAGAGAACTATATTATTGTGTTTACATTTGTAATGGAGCATGCCGCTGTTTAAGAAAAAACCTGTGTCAACCAACAATTATTACTAGAGTAAATAAATCAATAGACATATAACATTTAAAATTGTACATTTAAATAATTTTGATATTTACGGCATACCTGAATAGCAATGTTTTGCCCTGCATTAATGTACTAGCTAAGCATTTCAGTTTGCCAATAAAGTAACAACTTGCCCTTTGGTTAGATCCTGCTCAGATCTCAAACAAGCTCATATATAACATTACATTAAAGGCAAAAAAAAATGGAAATTGTACTTGGAGAGTAGCAGGAAAGAGTGTTTCAGTGTAATAAAAAAAAAAACAAACAAAACAAATATAGGAAAGAAACATATTATAAATAAGAATGAATACTTTACTTTGTTTGTGGGATTAATGTTTCAGCCTACACTTTTGTATGGTTACTAAAAGTAATTAGAACACTATGTATTTCTTTTTGGATGAATAGAATGGAAAATGTAAACATAATTCTTACATGAATATAATAAATAAAGTCTTAAAAGTTTTTTTAAATATTTATGACATTCTTTATTCAAAAGATGACTACTGCTACATAATATTGGGAAATAAAACAAACAGGAGGTCTGTTTGTCAGATATGTAGCTTATTTTAGTTTACGGAGATATAAATAGACAAATATTGATCATTACCACCCAGTAGTAATATTAAACCAACCTTGAGAATATATTTTGTGAAAAAATAAATAAAAAAAATAAACATTAAAAATTAGCAATTTAATATTTAAACCTGCAAAGAGAAACAAAAACAACAATATCACACTATAAAACAATATATTTTAAATTGAAACATTAGATCTGGTATAATCTAGGTTACCACACTCTTCTGTTGAAGAATCCATGCAATGTATGGGTCGCTCGAGAGAACCAAAGGAAGTGGAAGATTGTTAAAGGAACACAAACATGTATTCCTGACCCTATAGTGTAAAACTACCATCTTGTCTCCCCTGGCCCCCTTTTGCCTCCCTAAATATAGTAAAATCTTACTTCTATTCAAGTCTGCAGCTGCTGCATCTGTCCCTGACCTGCATACATGCCTGACATAATCAGAAGTGATTATGTAAGCCAATCACAATGCTTTCCCATAGGATTGGCTGAGACTGTCAAGGAGGCAGATCAGGGGCAGAGCCAGCACAAGTCAAACACAGCCCTGGCCAATCATCATCTCCTCATCAATGAATCAAGCATCTCTATGAGGAAAGTGCAGCATTGCCCCAGTCATCTGAGGAGTGTCCAGTGGAGTTATCTCTAGGCTGTAATATAAACACTGCATTTTCTCTGAAAAGACAGTGTTTACTGAAAAAAGCCTGCAGGGAATGTCTCTACTCACCAAAACAAATGCATTACGCTGTAGTTGCTCTGGTGACTATAGTGTGCCTTTAAGATTGTCTTTATTTTTACGTAAGACATGTAACAAATAAAAGAAAGAAAAGCGTATAGGGAGAAAGGAAATGGAGATTATAGAACTCGTCTTAAAAGCCATTATATATGTTATGTTCAATGGAAAAAGAAAATACTGCATTTACTGTGTTAAATAACATAATTAACTGAATTATAAATAAAATATATTTATATATCCCCTTAAGTTGCTGCATGCTGGCATTTTGGATCTGGAATGCCCTTGTGAGTAATATCAGTTATATAAATGTATGGATATAATACTGGCCTAGGTTCTTTCTGTAAGTGTACATGTGAGCAAAACCTTGTGTGAGCCCTGACCAAATGGGGAGTTTTTAATCCCTTAACAACCACATGACGGTCTATGATTTCATACAGTGCATGGCTTTAATGCCCAACTTACTAAGGAGCCCCATATATCATTGGATACTTGAGGGTCCCCTTAATCAGTTGGAGCCACAGTTAGTAGCCGCAGAATAACATGTGAGCAATGTGCAGCACTCAAAATGTGCCTTGCACTTTGCCCATTATACTTATTTATATAAGGTGATTTTGAGACTTTTCTCGGTATAAGGAAAACCTCCTGGGAATCACAGGGTGTAAACATGCCCTGGTCAGGCTTTCCCTGCATGTCCCCCTGCTCAGTGATCGGTGTGCTTTGTCAGCTGCTCAGTACTAGTGCCCAGACAATACTTGTGGCAAAAGTAACCTCGCCACTTATACTTGGAGGGGCCTGCTTGCCAGCCTCTTGCCCACAGACTATGGGCCCTGCAGGGAAACCTGTAAAAGACAACAGAACTTGACCGACTGTTAGCACTGATTTCCCTGAAACTGTTTTGGGCATAGAACCATGTGCACGTTCGGTCAAAACTATGACTTCCAGGAAATTCCTGAACCCCTAAACAGATCTGGGTGATTTTTGGATATGTTGTTCACCCAGATCAATGGATGTAATACAAAAAAATAACACAAAACAGAAAAGAAGGGTGCGCCTGAATCACATAAAAATATACATATAAGTCCAAAACCTTATAATAAGTCCAGAATGATACAATCCAAGTAAATATGGAGGGTACTTGAGAATGAAGTAGGTCTTCACGGATATACACTTGTAGTTCAGTGGAAATATGTGGAAAGAAAACAAAAAACAAGGTGTAAGCGTATGGGTGGTATAATCCCCACCTATGGATTCTTTGTGCTTCTTTCTTAAGTGCTGAATATTAGTGTAGCCAGGAAAAATAAATAAATAAAATATAAAATAAAAAGGAATATGGCAAACAAAATATTTGGTGCCAAAATAATTCATTTATTACAAATTATTAAAAAAAACAATATCTAAACGCGTTTCACCTAAAGAGGCTTCTTCAAGTAGATAATAATAATAAAAAGAACATAACTTGACATACATAAGTTTATATAGGGTACAATAGTATTGCCGAATTTGAATTTCCCGCCATAATGACGTCATTGCAATCTCATTAACATAATGCATATAATAAAAGTCACTTTTAAGCTTAATGGTGTAAAGCAGTATGGAAAACTAGATGTGTGTGGCCATTTGCGCCGAAAACCGAAGCTCTTAAGCATATAAAAAATGAAATTGAAAGAAGTCACGTGACGCGCGACTAGAACACTTCTGCGTCACGTGACAATTGAATGCCACGCATGCGTCCCGTATTAGTGGTATGCATGCATACCGCTCAGAGATGACGCCCAAGAGAAAGGGCTAATTAAAAAAAATCGTCATCTCCCAGAAGGGAGTGACGAAAATGGACACAGTGAAAGTGTCTGCCTGCTGAGGGCAGGCAGGCACTACAGCATAAACAAACACTATGGGAGACATGAGTTCAAAGCCCAGAATGGGCATATGCAAATGAGAAGAAAACACAGATATAAATACACTAGAAAAAGGGGTGTATAAATACAGAAGCTTATCAATAAGAGTATAACTTATGCTTAAGAAATGTAAACATATATAATATATTGTGAGCAATTAAAATTACAAATGATATTTAATTTATACAGAACATGAAAGCACTATCATTTAAAATATATGTATATATATATATTAAAATATAAGCATAGGCTAAAAATTAAAAATATAGTAAGAAATATATGGTAAAATATAATAAAATGAAAAAAATCAGAGTAAAAGATACATATATAACAAAGGCAATTATACTAAGATACCATATATGTTATAAAAAATTAAAAAGGTCGAAGTCTATATTAAGACCCCTTGGGGTAAGGGTTTTCAGATTGTAAGCCCACTCCATTTCTTTTTTGCACAAAACTTTTTTAATGTCTCCACCTCTCCATGGAACATTACAAATATCTATACCAATACATTTTAGATGTTTTGGATTCTTTCCCTGCTTTAAAAAGTGCTTGGACACTGAGTGATTCTCATAGCCTTTTAGAATATTACGGCAGTGTTCGGCCAATCTCGTTTTTAAATCCCTAGTTGTCATACCAACATATTGTAGTCCACATGGGCATTCCAATAAATAGATGACGTTTCTTGTATTGCTATGAAAAAAATGTTTTATCTGATATGTTTTCTGTGTGGATGATGATTTAAAAGAGGTAGTTTTAGATTTAATAATGTCACTTGTGCGTTTGCATACTATGCACCTATTACATTTAAAAAAAAACACTAGGTTTAGATAAAAAAGTGGAAGGGTTAAGGGAAGGGTTGTTATGTTTTTGTTTAGTATAATTACTTGTGAGGATAGACTTAAAGCTGGGTGCCCCTCTGAATATAACGTGTGGTTTGTCAGGGATAACACCGGCTAAAATCTCATCCTGTTTCAATATATGCCAATGTTTCTTAATAATCTTCTTCATAACATTGCTTTTGTTATTGAAGTCGAAAATAATTGGCAATAGTGGAGCGCTTTTAGTGTCATTTTTTCTTTTATATTCTAATAGTTCTTATCTATTCTTTTCACTAATATTCTTTAATGTAAGATCTAGATCGCTCTTGTGATAATTTTTTTGAGAGAATTTGTTGAACAACATCTGAGATTGTTCCTTCAAAGTCTTGGGTGAGGGAGCAGTTTCTCCGAAGACGAAGAAACTGGCTTTTGGGTATGCCAAGGAGCCAAGGCTTATGGTGACAGCTAGAAACATCAATAACATTATTGGTACAGACTTTTTGAAAAAAAGTTTTCATATTAAGTTTGTCGTCCTTGATGAAAATTTGTAAAAATCTAAAAAATGAACAGAGTACAGTAACTCTTCCATTCATTTTTTAGATTTAGAAATTGTCATCAAGGACGACAAAATTAATATGAAAACTTTTTTTTTCACCATAAGCCTTGGCTCCATGGCATACCCAAAAGCCAGTTTCTTCGTCTTCGGAGAAACTGCTCCTTCACCCAAGACTTTGAAGGAACAATCTCAGATGTTGTTCAACAAATTCTCTCAAAAAAATTATCACAAGAGCGATCTAGATCTTACATTAAAGAATGTTTTATAATCGTATATAAGGACTGTACATCACAGGTGATCAGTATGTACCGTATATACTCGAGTATAAGCCGAGTTTTTCAGCCCATTTTTTGGGCTGAAAAACCCCAACTCGGCTTATACTCGAGTCAGAGTCTGTATTATGGCAATTTGCATTGCCATAATACAGACTGGGGGGAGAGGGGGGCTGGCAGAGCTGTACTTACCTTTCCTGCAGCTCCTGTCAGCTCTCTCCTCCTCTGCGCCGTCCGTTCAGCACCTCGGTCAGCTCCCAGTGTAAGTCTCGCGAGAGCCGCGGCTCTCGCGAGATTTACACTGGGAGCTGACAGAAGAGCAGAACGGACGGCGCAGAGGAGGAGAGAGCTGACAGGAGCTGCAGGAAAGGTAAGTACAGCTCTGCCAGCCCCCCTCTCCCCCCCACTGAACTGCCACTGGACCACAAGGGAAGGAGAGCCCCCCTCCCTGCCATATATCAAGCAGGGAGGGGGGACGAAAAAAAAAATATAAATAAAATAATAAAAAAAAATTAATAATAAAAAAAAAGGGGTATAAGGACCACTATGGGAGGGGGGGGGGTATAAGGACCACTATGGAAGGGAGGGGGTGGGTTAAGGACCACTATGGGAGGGAGGGGGGTATAAGGACCGCTATGGGAAGGAGGGGGGGTATAAGGACCACTATGGGAGGGAGGGGGGGGGGGGGTAAGGACCACTATGGGAGGGAGGGGGGGGGGGGTAAGGACCACTATGGGAGGGAGGGGGGGATAAGGACCACTATGGGAGGGAGGGGGGGTATAAGGACCACTATGGGAGGGAGGGGGGGTATAAGGACCACTATGGGAGGGAGGGGGGGATAAGGACCACTATGGGAGGGAGGGGGGGGATAAGGACCACTATTGGAGGGAGGGGGGTATAAGGACCACTATGGGAGGGAGGGGGGGTATAAGGACCACTATGGGAGGGGGTGGGATAAGAACCACTATGGGAGGGAGGGGGGGTATAAGGACCATTATGGGAGGGAGGGGGGGGGTATATGGACCACTATGGGAGGGATGGGGGGGATAAGGAACACTATGGGAGGGAGAAGGGGGATAAGGACCACTATGAGAGGGAGGGGGTGGGATAAGGACCACTATGGGAGGGGAGGGGGAAGTAAGGACCACTAGGGGAGGGGAGGGTAAGGACCACTAGGGGAGGGGTGAGTCAGGACCACTGGGGGGGGGGAGTGAAGGAACACGGGGGTGGGGAGGTAAGGACCACTGAGGGAGGAGGAGGGGAAGTCAGGACATATGGGGGGGGGAGGGGGGCGGCAAAAATTTTTTTGCCTACGGCGGCAAATATCCTTGCACCGGCCCTGCACACACTGCATTCACACACTGCATTCATGCACACACACACACACTGCATTCATGCACACACACACTGCATTCATGCACACACACACTGCACTCATACACACACGCTGCACTCATACACACACACATACGCACACACTGCATTCATTATACACACACTGTAAATAAATATTCAATTAATATATTTTTTTTAGGATCTAATTTTATTTAGAAATTTACCAGTAGCTGCTGCATTTCCCACCCTAGTCTTATACTCGAGTCAATAAGTTTTCCCAGTTTTTTGGGATAAAATTAGGGGCCTCGGCTTATATTCGGGTCGGCTTATACTCGAGTATATACGGTAATCTGTTTCCCAGACAATATTTTCCAATTTTTTTAGAAGGTCTATTGTGTCTTTTAGATATGATTTTGTTTGTTTCACATATGGTTGTAGCATTATATCAATGTATTCGGATAGGTTGGAGAGGGGTGATCCTATACCGGATACGATTGGGCGGCCTGGGGGATTATTTAGATTTTTGTGAATTTTTTTTTTTATTTGGAAGGGATCTGTGAGCTCAGCCAAAGATTTTATTTCTCTTTTAAATAAGAATGACGATGGTATTATTTTAACCGCAGATTTTAGTAACTCTTTGGTAACTTTTTTAGATTTAAATATTTATATTGAGAATAATAGAATACACACCAAAACTCATTTTAAAGATGTAAATGTGAACAATTATATAAGTACAGACAGTTGTCACAACAAAATATGGCTAGATAGTATCCCTAAAAGCCAAATTATGCGACTTAAAAGGAACTGTTCAGACACATCAACTTTTCTCAAGCAAGCAAACACACTAAAAGAGAGTTTTATACAGAAGGGATACGATGCAAAGAATATAGATCTAACAATTAATCAAACAGCCATAATAAATAGAAATCAGTTAATTCATAAAACAAAACCCCGACTGAACCAAGATAATCCAGATTTTACCTTACCAATTGTACTAGATTATAACAATAAAAACAAACAACTGAAAAAAAATTCTAATTAAACACTGGCACTTACTAAAGGAAGACGAAATCCTGGGAAAAATAATTCCAGAGAAACCCAAAATAGTATTCAGAGGCGCACCAAATTTAAAGATGCATTTAACAAAGAATTTTACAAAGAATAGCCCCAATAAAATCAATAACTTTATGGACAAAAAAGGTTTTTATAAATGCAATTGTTGCATAGCGTGTAAAAAAACTAAAAAAACAAAAAGAATGGTGACAGAATTTAAGTCTAACAATACAGGCAAAATATACAATATAAAGGAAGTTATCACATGCAATAGCAAGAATGTTATTTATTTACTAGAGTGCCCGTGTGGCCTACAGTATGTGGGCAGAACCACTAGATCCCTAAAAACAAGAATAGCAGAGCATTGTAGAAATGTAGAAAAAGGTTTAAAAACTCATTCTATACCTACACATTTTTGCTTGCATAATAATGACCCCAAGCACCTTTCATTTACTGGGATTGCTATAGTGAAAAACCATTGGAGGGGAGGAGATATCGTTAAAAAGATCGGACAAATAGAAATGAAGTGGGTGTATCAATTAGACACCCTACACCCCAATGGGCTGAATGCAGATTTTGACCTTTTTAATTTTTTATAACCTTTTTTACAAATTATATTTTTTATCAATACATTTTAGAGTTTATTATATCATAATCCACCTTTTTTATTTTTTATTACTTGGTAAGAGGTTTTTCTGAAGGTCAAAGATTTTTTATCAATTTTTTCAATTTTTCATTTCTCTCGGTCTTTTTACATTTATCTGAACCCCTCGTTTTTATTTCTTTTATGTTTGTGTTTTTTGCTGCATTCATTTGCTCTGAATGTTTTTATTGGTTTTATATACTGCTTTCTGCCTTTTTACACCTGGACCAATGTACTATTATATACCCTTGATCTCCATGTAACTTTATCCACTATATTTATTGAAGGAAATAATGTATATGATACACATTTATTTAATTTATCCACACATTGTCATGTGTATATTTTTTTAAAATTCACCATACTAAGCTCAATAATAATATGTCTGAATGTTATATACTTCTATGGAATATATATATTTTCTCTAAGTAGAGTCTGCTAAATATTTAATCTACGTTGAAGTGCCACTAATATAACCCTATGCAACCTATATCTGGTGCCCATAACAAATATGGCGGTTATACACACAAATAACCACGCTTACATTTATTTATATTTTGCAGAAATAAGTTAGTACACACGCTCTGGAACGCAACGCACGCTGTTTTCCTAGCGTTGCGTGCGTTCCACTTGAGCGTAACATCATCGATCACGCCAAGGTGCAGTTCCGGAATGACGCGTACACCACGTCATTTCCGGTGCGACGCGAGTGCCGCGTCACCAGTCAGGCGACACTTGCGTTCCACACAGACAACCCGGAAATAGGAACCACCACACCACCAACGAATTTTCCAATCTACAGCCATATATAAACGGATCCCTGAGGGAGATGATCCACACTTCTGAAGAAGCCTTATTAGGCGAAACGCGTAAAGTGGACTTTTATACTTGTTATTATACTTGTTTGTTATATATATTAAAGTACTTTTTATAGATTACTTTTTTATATTTTCTATTACTTTTATCTACTCCCTGGATCCTGCATATCCTTGGTGGGGATTATACCACCTAGGCTGTTTACACTAGAGCAGGTTTTATGCTCTAGCAATTGTAAGTACATTACTATTTATTTTTTATTATATCAACAGTACTTACCGTACTTCACCGTTTGCTGCTATATTTCCCTTTTATTATCTATATACTACTGCACCTTTGAAAACCCCTGGAGCCACCATCACCATATATCCCAAGACGGGGATTGTACCGTCCAAGCGCATCACAGCCGAGCTCTGTTATAGCTCATCCAAATGTGAGTGGACTGTGTATAGCTTTATGTGATATCTTTTTGTACTGATTTACTGTACTGCACTATTATTATTTTTTATTTATATTTTGAGGTTACCATCCACTGTTGGAAATATCCATCAAATATATGTATGTATACTTTTTTATATAAATACCTCTAGGCGCGGTATACACTCTGTTTTTCCTATTTCTATCCACATACAAGGTTTTGGGAATCCTTGTTTTGTACACTGCTGCCTGTTCACTATCTGCTATAGCGAGCGCCTATTATCCCCTTGTTCTTTGATCATTATATATTGAAACAGGATGAGACTCTAGCTGGGGTTATCCCTGATAAACCACACGTTATATTTAGAGGGGCACCCAGCTTTAAGTCTATCCTCACAAGTAATTATACTAAACAAAAACATAACAACCCTTCCCTCAACCCTTCCACTTTTTTTATCTAAACCTAGTGTTTTTTTCAAATGTAATAGGTGCATAGTATGCAAATGCACAAGTGACATTATTAAATCTAAAACTACCTCTTTTAAATCATCATCCACACAGAAAACATATCAGATAAAACATTTTTTTTCATAGCAATACAAGAAACGTCATCTATTTATTGGACTGCCCATGTGGACTACAATATGTTGGTATGACCACTAGGGATTTAAAAACTAGATTGGCTGAACACTGCGGTAATATTCTAAAAGGCTATGAGAATCACTCAGTGTCCAAGCACTTTTTAAAGCATGGAAAACATCTAAAATGTATTGGTATAGATATTTGTAATGTTCCATGGAGAGGTGGAGACATTAAAAAAGTTTTGTGCAAAAAAGAAATGGAGTGGGCTTACAATCTGAAAACCCTTACCCCAAGAGGTCTTAATATAGACTTCGACCTTTTTAATTTTTTATAACATATATGGAATCTTAGTATAATTGCCTTTGTTATATATGTATCTTTTATTCAGATTTTTTTCATTTTATTATATTTTACCATATATTTCTTACTATATTTTAGTAAGCCAAATGTACAAGTTGTGAACGAAACAAAATGTAAACAAAATCTGGCATTTGTGCTATATGTCTGTCCAACCGTAATTCACCTCTTTCATATTAAATGCTCCCCCCCTTATTATATATCATTTTATTCAGGGGAAACAGGGCTTTCATTTAATATCAAATATTTAGCTATGAAACATAATTTATTATGAAAAAAATGGGAGAAAATAAGATTTTTTTTTAATTTTTTTAGTTCTACATGACATTTTAATGTCAATGTCAATGTCATAATACTGTTTGCTTTTACTGCAATAAAATACACATATTTGTATTCAGCAAAGTCTCAAGTGTAAAACAGTACCCCCTATGTACAGGTTTTATGGTGTTTTGGGAAGTTACAGGGTCAAATATAGCATGTTACATTTGAAATTGAAATTCGCCAGATTGGTTACGTTGCCTTTGAGACTGTATAGTAGCCCAGGAAATAAATTTACACCCATAATGGCATACCATTTGCAATATTAGACGACCCAAAGTATTGCAAATGGGGTATGTCCAGTCTTTTTTAGTAGCCATTTGGTCACAAACACTGGCCAAAGTTAGCGATAGTATTTGTTTGTGTGTGAAAAATGCAAAAAATGCCAATTTTGGCCAGTTTTTGTGACTAAGTGGCTACTAAAAAAGACTGGACATACCCCATTTGCAATACTTTGGGTTGTCTACTATTGCAAATAGTATGCCATCATAGGGGTAATTTTCATTCTTGGGCTACCATAGGGTCATAAAGGCAACGTAAGCAATCTGGCGAATTTTAAAGTGAAAAAAATGAAACACAAGCCTTATATTTGATGCTGTAATTTTTTAAAACACCATAAAACCTGTACATAAGGGGTACTGTTGTACTCGGGAGACGTCGCTGAACACAAATATTTGTGTTTCAAAACAGTAAGAAGTATTGCAGCAATAATATCGTCCGTGTAAGTGCTGTTTGTGCGTGAAAAATGCAAAAAACTTCACTTTTACTGGCGATATCATCGTTGTAATACATTTTACTGTTTTGAAACACTAATATTTGTGTTCAGCGAAGTCTCCCGAGTAAAACAGTACCCCCCATGTACAGGTTTTATAGTGTCTTGGAAAGTTATAGGGTTAAATATAGTGCTAGCAAATTAAATTCCCTTTACTTTCGGCATGGGTTGTCAGGCAGGTCCCGCTAATTGTAATTAATTAGGATACCTAATTATGTAAAATTATTAAATAAATATATGTGTAGAATTAATATATGTATATATATACATATGTGTATATATACGTATATATATATATTTTTTTTTAATATTTTTATTTATATATAGGTATAAATATAGTGATATATACGTATATATTTATGTATATAGATATATATATTATTTCGTTCTACGTGTATTTTGATATAAATATATATATATTAATATCACAATACAGTTAGAACGAAATAAAACACATCTATATCTTTTTTCATATTTTATTTTTAATTAATTTTTTATTTTATTTTTTACGTATTTACATATTTTTTTATATTATTTATAAATATATATATAACAATAAATATATATATATTTAATCAGTATCAGTCTACGTGTAATTTGATATTAATATATATATATATATATTAATATTAAAATACACCTAGACAGTGTATGTGTGTGTGTGTATATTTATACTTAGATCATATATATATAATATATATATATATGATCTAAGTATATATATTTTTTTTTACACTTATTTAATTTATTTTATTTTATTTTCAGCCAGCAGGGGGACCACCTGTCATTACAGGCAGTGCCCCTGCTGGCAATACAGAAGCCAGCTATCCTGGCCATGTGATTGTGAGGTCCTCGCAAGGACCTCACTCTCACATGACCGGGAGGGACCGGAGGAGGAAGATCTGCCGTGGGGGGGCTCCCTGGGAGTCCCCCCAACCGTGATCGCCGGCGTAGGACTGCAGGCGACCAGGTAAGTAAAAAAAAAACGGAGGGCGTACATTTACGTCCTGCGGCGTTTAGAGCCGCTTTTAAAAGGATGTAAATGTACGCCCTCCGGACTTAAAGGGTTAATATATATACATATATTTTAAATTATAGTGCTTTCATGTTCTGTATAAATTAAATATCATTTGTTATTTTAATTACTCACAATATATTATATATGTTTACATTTCTTAAGCATAAGTTATACTCTTATTGGTAAGCTTCTGTATTTATACACCCCTTTTGCAGTGTATTTATATCTGTGTTTTCTTCTCATTTGCATATGCCCCTTCTGGGCTTTGAACTCATGTCTCCCATAGTGTTTGTTTATGCTGTAGTGCCTGCCTGCCCTCAGCAGGCAGTCACTTTCACTGTGTCCATTTTCGTCACTCCCTTCTGGGAGATGACGATTTTTTTAATTAGCCCTTTATCTTGGGCGTCATCTCTGAGTGGTATGCATGCGTCCCACTAATACGGGACGCATGCGTGCCATTCAATTGTCACGTGAGGCAGAAGTGTTCTAGCCGCGCATCACGTGACTTCTTTCAATTTCATTTTTTATATGCTTAAGAGCTTCAGTTTTCGGCGCAAATGGCCGCACACATCTAGTTTTCCATACTGCTTTACACCATTAAGCTTAAAAGTGACTTTTATTATATGCATTATGTTAATGGGATTGTAATGACGTCATTATGGCGGGAAATTCAAATTCCATCAATACTAGTGTACCCTATATAAACTTATGTATGTCAGGTTATGTTCTTTTTATTATTATCTACTTGAAGAAGCCTCTTTAGGCGAAACTCGTTTAGATATTGTTTTTTAATAATTTGTAATAAAGGAATTATTTTGGCACCAAATATTTTGTTTGCCATATTCCTTTTTATTTTATCTTTTATTTATTTATTTTTCCTGGCTACACTAATATTCAGCACTTAAGAAAGAAGCACAAATAATCCATAGGTGGGGATTATACCACTTATACGCTTACAACGAGCAGTATAGCCTGCTCTATATACCGTGAGTATATTTTCATCTTTTTATACTGTTTTATCCGTAAAACAGAGAGCACTATATTTTATTTCCTTTTAAATTTTCGGCTGGACCGTACCAACGCTGGACTTCTGATTCACACTACATACCTGCCAACCAGCGCCACTTCACATATCCTTGAGTGGGGATTATTCCACTTCACGCATTCAATATGAGAGCTGGATTTTAGCTCTGTAAAGTGTGAGTAATACCTATTACTACCATTTTATTATTTTACCCTGTCTACATACTGTATGATTGGGGTCTTGTTTTTTGTTTTCTTTCCACATATTTCCACTGAACTACAAGTGTATATCCGTGAAGACCTACTCCATTCTCAAGTACCCTCCATATTTACGTGGATTGTATAATTCTGGACTTATGATAAGGTTTTGGACTTATATGTATATTTTTATGTGATTCAGGCACACCCTTCTTTTCTGTTTTGTGTTATTTTTTTGTATTCTATCTACTACGAGGGGATTATAGGGAACTCCACTTATTTGTTAAGGTGTTCTGCCGTTTATTGTGTATTATATATTTTTCTGTGGCAGCTTAGCGCTGACTCTCCTTCTTGTTTTTTTCCATATCAATGGATGTAACTGGGATTTTATGTGTTTTTATGGTACTTTTTCGGGTTTCATAAAATTGTATGTTTTTCTGTGCTTGGAGATAATTGAGTTAGATTAGTACAGTTCCTGATTCAATTATCTCCCAAGCACAGAGGAGGGATTCTATTGTTTGTGTATTGGAGTGTCTCACTGTATGACTCTGTTTTTATTGGTTTGTTCACTTTGTGTCCTTGTGCCCAACAAGGTCCACCTGGGTCCGCCCTTGTTGGGAAACTTGTATAAAAGGCCAGTGTGCCTCCATTAAAATTCTGTTCCTGCTTACACTCAACATAGAGTCGCATCTCATGTGTGGGTGAAATGGCTGTATCTACCCTGGGGATTGCTATATTACTATACTCTCCAGGAATTATAATCACTAGCTCTTTTAAGAGCTGTTCCTGCTACGCTCTCTGGAGTAGGAGAGATTCGCCCACTGGAAGCTGGATCCCGGTCTTGGGTCCAGGGTGGGTGGAGGACGGCGAGTTTTGTAACGGTGGACATGGGGACTGCAGTGCTGATGGTGTCTGGTGGAGTGCTCGGAGTCCAAAACCCTGGCTTGTGCAATCTGCTCTTCTATATCTCATGCTACCAACTTGTGCCCTTCTGCAGTCAACATGCCTACTACTAGCCAACCATCTGCCAACCTTTCAACAAGACCTGAATAAAGAGAGTAAAAATATAATATATAGACTTCTGCATGTTGGCTTCTTATGCTTCAGAGCACATGATAGGATAATGTGTCCTAATAGGATGTTTGCACATTTTTAAATCATCGGTTTCAACCAAGGTTTTCACACAGGTAATCTTTCCCTTCCCTCATGCATCTTAGAGTGTACTAGTCTTCAGACTACACTAAAATATCCAGTCACAGTTAATTCCCTTCCATCCAATGAATTGGAATGTTTCTTGATAGTCCCATTTCAAGTTCCCCCTTTCATCTCATGGCAAACAAATCCCATATGCAACTGGCAAATGTACTAAGAAAAACATGTGTGATCATTAACCTGTCTGCTCCTTATACTACCACCATTCCTAGCTTTAAATCCTTAATTCTTTACAAAATGTTTTCTCTTCTATATGATAACTCAACTATTGACAATGCCATTCAGACAATCATTTCAGCTGGGCTGGGTGCCTTATTAAGTAAGATGGGTATTGTGAATGCATTCAAACTCCACCCTCCTTCTTTGTGGCATCTACATAGGATCAAGTAGAAATACCAGTACTATTTCTTCACTTGACTCATTTTAGGTTCAAAAAGCAGCACTATTCTTTTGACATTTTTGCTAAAACATTGTGCTGGCTCTTACTTCATGTAGATGTCCAGCAGTCATCCATGACAATTGAAAATAAAATTAGCCCCCCACAAAGCATTTAGGATACCATTAAATTATTAACCCAACTAGGTATCTCAATTGATGAAACAGAAGGTCCCAGTACTAGAGTTAATTTCTTAGGTGTCCAACTAAACTCTTGCTATGGAAGCCAGCATCCCTGGGGATTAAAAAGTCTTTGCATCCTGTTGTGTATTGATGTTTGTCTGCAGTAGGGTTTGTTTATCCATAAGCAACTACAGTCATTGCATTTTGCTATGAGGAACATTCATCAGAGACATTTTTTCATTTCTAGACTTCTTTGTCTTTTACAGGTCAAGTCACCTTAGACGCTGACGCAAAGGCAGATCTTTTCATGTGGTAGAGATTTATACTTCAATGGAATGGGAAGTCCATGTTTCTTCCACCTCTGTCAGATTCTTCTCCTGTAATCTGGACTGATGTTGCAGTCACAACACTTTTTGCAGCAATTTTTAAGATCTTGTAGCTTTTCAGAGTTCCTCAGACTTTGAGGTCTACCTTTTTGTAGCTGAAGCTGAAGCCTGGGGCTATTTGTGGTCCTGTCAGATGGTTAGATGTTTTTATTACAATCAGGCTGCTTGTTTCATCATAAATGTGACGTTCCCCTTCCTTGATCATTATGAGGTTTATTGGGAGATTTACCTGGTAAACAGCCACCTGTCATTTTTTTCGAGTGTGTGAGCCAGGAGTCCAAAATGTGGCAACTTATACTTTATCTCATTTTAATTTCCATTATTGTATCAAAGCACATCCAACAGCCTCCAGGCAAGCAACATAAACTCTGAGTTTTCAAGATGTTATCATGGACTGTGCTAGTAGCACAGACTGTGAAAGTAGCACTTTCTGAAGATACCAGATAGAGCTTTCCACACGTGCAAGAGATTTATACCAGAATTGCAAATACTAGACATGCTTTGCACTGAATCTATAGTTGTTTTAACAGGTTTTTGCCACCTTTGACTCAACCTCTCACAACACCATTAAATTATATCGTAAAGGAATTCAACACCACATGCTTACCTTGTTCTCAAATAAACAAGCGTTCCTATCATAATACCAGATTAATAACATGCTTAAAGATTATTCAATGGTGTAGTAAACCCCTGTCTACAAATTGATGGTATAATTAGACCATTATTTAAAGATCCATCATCTTAAAAAAACATCTAGACCACTACACCCTTGTCGTATACCAAAACTATCCAAATCAGTCAAATTGTTGAAAAACCATTACACCCAACTTTTAATAAATGGTGCCTTAGATAACTAATAATGGTGCCTTAGATTGCTATAAACGAGAAGAACTAATAAATTTGAAAAATGGTCAGAGCTGTGGCAACTGACATTTAATGTTGATAAGTGCAAGATAATGCATCTTGGATGTATAAAACCAAGGACTGACTATAGAATATTTGATAGAGTCCTAACCTCAACATCTGAGGAAAGGGATTTAGGGGTAGTTATTTCAGATGACATGCATGGAATAGGCATAAGGCTATCCTAGACTTATAGGGTCAGGAACACAAACATGTATCCCTGACCCTATAGGCCCATTTAGGCCCCTTAACCCCCTCAGAATGGGTTAAAATGCACCACATTTTCAGCTCCTCTGGTCTCCTGGCACTGGCCCTGCCCCCTTAATGACATAATCAAAAATGCAGATTTTTAGCCAATCCAATCAGCACCTCCTCATAGAAATGCATTGAATCATCTCTATGAGGAAAATTCAGCATCCCTATACAGAGCATGGAGATGCTGAATGGCAGGGCTGCTTATTGTGTAGCCCTGAGCCAGGAAGGTCCTCCAGTGGCCATCTAAGGAGTGGCCACCTGGAGGTGTCCCTAGGGGCAATGTAAACACTGCCCTTTCTCTGAAAAGACAGTGTTTATATGAAAAAGCCTGAAGGGAACTATTATACTCAGCAGAACAACTACATTAATCTGTAGTTGTTCTGGTGATTATAGTGTCCCTTTAAGATAAGACCAGGGAATAATGAAAGTATTGGGCAGACTAGATGGAAAATGAAAATTGGGCAAACTAGATGGGCCAAACGGTTCTTATCTGCAATCCCATTCTAAGTTTCTATTTAACTTCAATAGACCACGCATCATCCTTTATTGTCTCCGCACCCTTCCCTTTTAACCATTCCTAAATGTATGCTATATGTAAGACTCCTTATCAGATTGGTTCTGAATCCAGCATTTCATTCAGGTCACTTATTTAGGATAGGAGCATTGTCAGCTGCATCCAGTATGAATGTTCCAGCCCATATGCTCAAAGAAACTAGGTTGCTTGACGTCCACGGCCTATTGGGGCCTATTCCCCAACCAGTGAAAGAATGTAGGCAGGCTTTTCAAGATTTACATACTAAATCTAGTACGTTTATGTGTTTTGTAATAAACTAGTGTTTGCATTTAAAATCTTTTCTTTCTATTATTTCAGGCTTACTGGTAGAACGGTTTCGGCACTCCACAACCGACTTGCGTGCTATTTCTACATTATTGTGGGAGGTGCTAATTCGGCTATATACAGGACTCCATTCCTGCGCCTGTGTTCCATGAGTCATCCCTCCCTCCTCTCCCCTTTTATTTATTGAGTTTATATAAGGTAAGCCTTCTTTTTCCAGAATTACTGGTACATCTGTTTCAGCACACCATAACTTACTTGCGTACTACTTTTAACTTACGGTTTTTATCCCCGACCACAAATATATGTCATTAAATAAGTTTTATGTTTTTTCTCTCCAGTTAAGAAATACACATGGTTCTCATTATTAAAAATATTAATGAGAAGAGAAAGAGACAATGTTATACAATAAACATACTGCAGTGATTGTGAATTTGGATAGGTATACCTATGTCTGCTGAGCATAGCTACTGTGGACCTCTTTACCTACTGCAGATATCCTAAGTACAGAGGATCTATACCATTGCTTTTAAACCAATGTGTCTGTTTCATTCAGTATTAAAAACAATATTATAAAGTTGACAAACAATGGTTTCCAAAGCAAATAATGAAAAAGAAAATTACATGAACCCGGGTTTAGAGATTAAAACATTATTTTAAATGTGATCTGTGCAGCACCTTATATTTTAATGTGTTTATTCCCACATGCATAGACGCAAGATAAAATATATTTGTAATTTAGTAAAGTAACTTTATTTTGCAGCAAGTTGTAATTTGCAGCATATATCATCGCCATGCAATTGTCTCAAACAAGTGCAGAGCTCATTAACAAATAACTGCATTAACCAAATAGACTTGTTTATTTTACAGAAGTGTAATAAAATGTAATAAAGTGTGCCTAGCTCAAATAAAATTTTGTCAACACAAATATGTTTTGTTTTAACTACCAGTAGTAACATCCCATACAGAAACTGTTGTCTTGTTATGAGGCAGTAAAAAAAGACAACTTAGATATTGGACATTCCTTGTGTGCAATACAAATCTTCTTGTGCCAACAATGGGCCTCCAATAAGGTAATGCAATAAAAAGTTTGTATTTGTTTTTGTTAAAGGTGACGAAAAATACTCTAGGGACCTTGTATACAGGTGTAAGTTGCACTATGCAAGACTGTTTTTTTGTAATTGTTATACCACTGTATCACAGCCAGAGGGGACAAAATATCATGAGACAGTCATAGTGATGTAGAATTATTAAAAAATCTTTATTGAACTTGTATTGAATTATTGCACTAACTCCATTTTAACCTAATACTGTGACAAATCCTCCATTTTGTCCTCATAACCTGACTTCTCCATTTTAAAACTACATTACATGACAGAATTTCCCAGCACATCTAACACAATGGACAAAGACTGTATTCTCTATAAAGACATAACTAACTCAGAAACTGCTGAATTTCCCCAAACTCGCAACATAGTATAATTTGAAGGCCATGAGAACACTGTAGTAATGAAATGTTCTATTCATAAGAGACCTTGCACCTGACCACAAGACCTGACATCACTGACTGTGTAAAATGACGCTCAAGCCCCCCTTTCCACCGAGTAAACCTCATGCTCGGGAAGATGGCGCTTGAGCCCCTTGTCCCCACCCGTGTCCAAAACAATACCACCTCTCGGTGGGTGGACACGTAGCTAACCACTTAGTTTTTGAGCCAATTAATTATATTGATAGGTGGACACTAATCCAGACACTTAACAATTAATCCAATTAATGATGTGTATTTACTGATATCTTGATAATCAATGATGACGCAAAATGCCTCTTAAAAGGGCCTGCGAGCCCGCTCTTGTTTCACTTGCCAATAAATTTCCTCGAAGTTATTTTAACCTGAACTCCGTGTGTCAGACTGAATTACTTCAGCGTATATACGCAATTAAATTTTCTTTAATTTGGACAGGAACAGATAGACATCTAAACATTTTGGTTTACTGATAAAAAGTACCATAACAACTTTGGCGCCCAACGTGGGGCCCCGGGCTATGTCTGGCCGGTGAGCCGTCCTAAGGAAGACGCAGTTGGACGGAGGAATCCGGGGGGAAGGAAAGGAGATTGATCACCTCCAGGTACACGGTAGAGACTTCTGCAGAGCCACCGGTATGTTCCGGCCCCTTTGATTGACCCGTCCACGTGTCTGTGACTGCTTCCCGGGAGGACATCAAAGACAGGTAATATCTTGCCCGGGGTCTCGTTACTCATTTGTTTACCTGCATTTAGTCTATCTGTTGCCTGGGTGTGTCTGTATTGGCATGGTCTAGTTTGAGTGCCCGGGCTGAGTGTTTATCTGTTTCCCCTTTTGGGATAAAGGGGGGTGGACCCGTGGTAGTTTGCCTGGGGGTCCCGTGATTGTCTGTTGCCCCTTTTGGGATAAAGGGGGGGTGGACCCGGGGGATTTGCTTGGAGTCCTGTTGCCTGTTTACTCCTTTTAGCAGCCACGTGGCTGTGGCTGTAGGGAAAAAGGGGGGTTGACCTGTGGAAGTTTTCCTGGGGGTCTTCTTTGCCTGTTTACCTCTTTTAGGAGCCTCGTGGCTGTGGCTGTATGGAAAAAGAGGTGTGTTGGAACTGTGGAGACTGTGTAGACTCATAGTTTCCTGTGATCCTTCTTGTGTCACTTTGATAGCCTAGCTAGCCTCATTGTGCACGTAGCTCTGTTGCAGAGCGGCGGACCCTCCAGCTTTGAGCGCTGAGTTGGGGGCTCTCCTGATTATTTCTATTTGTGGAGAGGGGGATTCAGGCAGGCATTGCTTGTTTCCCGCACCACGTGGTAGTGAGACCTATAAGTGGGTTTTATAGGGGCACTACGGGAGTGAGGATAGAGGTGGCCACACTTTGTGGACTGCTGTAACGAGGGAGGTTATACAGGATTCGGGTCGGAGATGATTGCTGTTTCCTGTGGCCGCTGGTAGTGAGACTTACGAAAGTCGTTCTCCGAGCGGAGACACTACGAGGTTGAGGGAGGTGACTTGGGTCACACGAGTAAAGGAAAGGAATTACTGTTGATTTTATTTGAACTGTGATGCATGCACTGTATTTCAACTGTATTGTTGTCTTGTTTGTTTAATTAGGAGTCATTCAAACTCCTGTGTCTGTCTCTAAGGATTTCTCCTTACCTTTTACCTTTTCTACACTTCCTGTACTATTACACTATCCACTCCCATTCCTCTTGATAGAGAAGTGATTGGTCACACACTTCTCACCTCGCTCCAATCCGTGTCTACCACCCCGGGTAAGCGGATTCAGTGACTAGTCTACGTTTTGGGAAGACGCACTTGAGTAGGACCCACCTTCCTCAAGTGGCAGTCGAGCATTGTAGACGTTCTTGTTCAAATTTCCTTTTCTTTCCCTGTATCTAGGACGCTGGTATAGGGGAAGGGGGAATATGGGGCAGGAATTGAGTAAGCCCAGTAAGGGCTGGCTAGCATGTGATTTAGTTGAAGACAGAGAGGGTGAGGAGATGGTTAAAGGTGTTGAAAAGATTGCTAAAGTATGTAAAATTGCTGTGCCGTCATGTGGTAGATTGCAGCCAGAAAGCTGGCGTAGGTTACTGACAGAGAAGAAGGGCAAGCTTGCAAATAATGATTTATTAAAGACTGCTGAAGCATGGTACAGAGTAGCGAAGGCTATTCAGCAAGAAGGTTGGGTTGAGGAAGAAATTAATCACAAAGGTGTGAAATTGTTTGTGTATCATAATAACTGTGTTGCTGGGGCATTTCCTCAGCCAGCGCCCCAAAATGGCGCCCAGGGGATGTCAATCCCAAAGGTTCGGTCAGCAATAGGTGATAGCCAGCTGACTATGTTCCCCACTCCCAATCCTCCCAGCACCCATCCCGTCACCTCCCCCGTTTGCCCGGTCCTGAATTCTGATGGATCTTTCTTTTCCCCTTCTCCACAATCTGTCCCGGATGTGCCCACATCCAACATGGCCACCGCTTCTTCCCTTAACCCCAATGCCACTTCCTTCCCCGCCCCCAATATGGCGGCCCCCAGCCATTCAGCACCCCTGATGCCGGTGCTTCCCGGTGATTACCTATCCCAAGATTATGACCCAATGGCGACTCCCGCCTCCGGGACTCCCTCCCAGGCCCGGACTGGCCATCGGGCACACCGGGCAAATGCCCGGTGGGCCGCGATGGCCGTGGGGCCGAGGCCGGCAGGGGAGATCACAGGATCTCCCCGGCCGGCTCCTGCAGGGCCAGCGCTACCGGAGCGCCGGCCCTGCTGTTTGTCTCCGTGGGCCCCACCGGCCCAAAGGCACTGAGATGCGGCCGCCTGGGGAGTGTGGGAGGGAGGGAGGGAGGTAGGAGAGAGGACCGACCGGCGGAGCTCTAGCCAGCAGCTCCGCCGGATCCTCTCGCGGGATTCTGAGCGTTGCCGCGGTTACCGCGGCAACGCTCAGATCTCGCGAGAGTGAACTCTAGCCTGCAGGGGCTAGAGTTCACTCTCACCACTGGACCACCAGGGAAGGCAGCACCCTCCATTACAGCACGGCCCTCCTCATGGCAGAACGGACCCCCCCACCCTCCCAGCAGGATAAAGGTAAGAAGGGAGGGGGGTCATATAACTTTTTTTTTTAAATTGTATTAATAAAAAAATATTTTTAAATTTAAATAAAAAAATACACTCACACACACACAGCACCCCCAGACACACACACAGCACCCCAGACACACACACAGCACCCTCAGAAACACACACACAGCACCCTCAGACACACACACAGCACCCTCAGACACACACACAGCACCCTCAGACACACACACAGCACCCCCAGACACACAGCACCCCCAGACAAACACAGCACCCCCAGACACACACAGCACCCCCAGACACACACAGCACCCCCAGACACACACAGCACCCTCAGACACACACAGCACCCCCAGACACACACAGCACCCTCAGACACACACAGCACCCTCAGACACACACAGCACCCCCAGACACACACAGCACCCCCAGACACACACATCACCCTCAGACACACACAGCACCCTCAGACACACACAGCGCACCCCCAGACACACACAGTGCACCCCCAGACACACACAGCGCACCCCCAGACACACAGCGCATCCCCAGACACACAGCGCATCCCCAGACACACAGCGCACCCAAACACACACAGCGCACCCAAACACACACAGCGCACCCAAACACACACAGCGCACCCCCAGACACACAGCGCAGCACACAAACACACATCGCAGCACCCAAACACACATCACAGCACATCCTCACTCACACACAGCACCCTCACTCACACACAGCACCCTCAGACAGACAGCACCCTCAGACAGACAGCACCCTCGCTCACACACACAGCACACACACACACACACACACACACACATATATATATATATATATATATATAATGTATAAAATAACCCTCAGTGAGTTAACAGACAAAGAAAATTAGAAACCTAGAATGTGACGGCAGATAAAAACACCCTCACACACAGCACCCCTCTTACATACACACACACTGCGCCCCTCACACATACTATACATCCAAATAAATATATATATATATATATATATATATATATACACACACTACAGCACCCCTCACACTGCACCACTACACACATTACGCTCCAGACACACGCTAGATCCCTTACCCTATATGTTGACGTTTTATCCGCGAGGCAAATAAGGCATTTGCCTTAGGCGGCATTTTCCAGGGGGCGGCACAAAAAAGCCGCCCCCAAAATGCCCAAGGCAAATGTCTTGTTAGCCCTGCGGCTAACAGACATGCCGGCGGGCTGCTGGGTGGTCGGGAGGCGCTGGCGGGCGGCTGGCGAGGGAGCACTTCCTCTGAGCTGTCTGCTCAGCTCCCTTGCGTGCCGCAGAGTGAGGCTGGGAGCCGGAATATGACGTCATATTCCGGCTCCTAGCCTCACTGCGGCGCGCGAGGGAGCTGAGCAGAGTGCTCAGAGGAAGTGCTCCCTCGCCAGCGCCCCCCGACCGCCCATCAGCCACTGGACCACCAGGGAGAAAGATGACCAGAGCTCTTCAGCTGGGCTCTGCGCATCGAACTAACATGCTCACTTTGAGAGGGGGGCGTGCTTGTCATTAGTGATGACAAAACACACCCTCTCTGGCCCCGCCCCCTTCTTAGTGGGCCGCTCTGTTTAAAAAATGCCCGGGCCTAATTTTTTTCCCAGTCCGGCCCTGCTCCCTCCCATCCCCCGGCTCTGTCACCTCAGGTGATCCCCTCACGTAGAAGGGCCCAGATCGTAGAAATAGATGAGGAAGAGGTTGACAGGCTGTCCCAGGATTCATTGGAGGCTGCGGGAGTCTCGGCCCACCGTTCTGTTGATGATCCCTTCGGCCATAAGGGTCGGGGAGAACGGGCCCCTCCTAAGTATGTTGCCTTTAACCCCACACAAGCTAGTGCTTTAATGAAATCTCTCCCTGACCCAGAAAAACAGCCTATGCCTTTTTACCGAGGGATAGTTCAGATTCAAAAGACTTATTCCGCCGCATGGCGTGACTTACTGAGCATTTGTGCTATTAAAGCAGGGGATGCATATTGGCCCAGCATGGCCCGCCACCTCAGTACAGATCTGCTCACAAGTGATGTTGATTACCCCTCCGGGGTAACTTTTTGCAACCAATTGAAAGACTGGGCTAAGGACAAACTTGCAGATCAGGCTGCTGGCCTTACTGATGTTGTACAAGACAAAGGAGAATCAGTGGAAAGGTTTCATGCAAGACTGTATCAAATGTTTACAGATTTGGGATTTGATCTTACTGACAAAATTCATTCACAAATGCTGTCAGGTGCGTTTGTCCAAGGTGTTAAAGACTCCATACGCAAGGGAATCATTGCTGCACGCCCTGAATCTATACAGATTCAAGATATGCTCTGGGTGTGGCACATGACTTCGGCCTCATTTGGAAGACAAGAGGATTTCTTACCACCGCCGGTACACCAGTCAAACACAGCTCTGCAATCAAGGAACTAATGGATGCCCTCCTACTCCCTGAAGAAGTGGCCGTTTTGAAAGTCAAGGCCCATGGGAAGTTGGATACAGATGAAGCAAAGGGCAACCATTTGGCAGATCAGGCTGCTAAGCAAGCGGCCAGAGATTTGCAGGAAGTGGATGAAGAAGTGTCCGGACAAGAAGAAGTTCCTATCTTTACCTTGCAAACTCTTCCTACTGATCTAAGAATTTTGCGAGAACAGCAAGCTGCAATTACCCCTGAAGAAATCCAGAAATGGAAGAAGAAAGGAGCTGTCCTAAAAGACGGAATATATTATAACAACTCCAAATTTTGCCTTCCAAGAAACTTATATCCAGCAGTTGTCCAATGGGCACATGGGCCTGCACATCTGTCAAAAGACCTAATGGCCACCCTCATTCAAAAGTATTATGAAGCACCTGGAATCACAACATTGATCAACAGCTTCTGTAGGGCCTGTGTCATTTGTGCAAAATGTAATCCAGGAAGACCAATCAAGGTGCCTGCAAAACACCTAGCAAAACCCATGTACCCATTCCAGAGAATTCAAATTGACCACATCCAAATGACCAAGAGTGGGCCTCATGAATATGCACTAGTAATAGTGGATATGTTCTCAGGCTGGCCAGAAGCCTACCCAGTGGCCAATATCACTGCCAAAACAACGGCTAAACGTCTACGTGCAGATATTGTGTGTAGATTTGGACTTCCAGAAGTCATTGAAAGTGATCAGGGCCCAGCTTTTACAGCAACAGTGACTAAAGAAATTTGGACTGCTCTGGGAGTGACCCTAGCCTTCCACACCCCTTACCACCCACAAAGTAGTGGTAAAGTAGAGCGCATGAACGGCACTCTAAAAGCCAGAATGTTAAAAATGTCACAAGAAACAAAGATGTCCTGGCCAGAAAGCCTGCCAATAGCTTTATTCAGCATTAGGCACACACCTAGAGGGAAGCACTCGTTATCCCCATATGAAATTCTATTTGGGACAGCACCCAGACTAGGTTGTTATTATCCGCAGCAGTTACAGCTTCAATCTGATGTTTTAGTAGACTATGTAACTGAACTTGCAAGTGCTTTGAACAAAATACATGCCCAAGTTTTCTCTTCAATTCCAGATCCTGATTTGGACACAGGTACCCACAACCTGCTTCCCGGAGATTGGGTTCTGGTCAAGAAGTTTGTGCAGAAAAATACCCTGGAACCAAGATTTGACAGGCCATTCCACGTTCTCCTGATCACCGCAACCTCCGTCAAATTGGCCGACAGGCCACATTGGATCCACGCTTCCCATTGCAAGAAGTCTCCCGCCCCAGAGGAAGCAGATACCGCACAACCATGTACCTCTGGTACATTGTCTCCTTAATTAGTCTAATTAAGGCCCAGCAAGTAGCCATCACTAAAGATGTTAGTGGGTACACCTTCTGGTATAATTCATCATGTACCCACGTGGCTACCTATACCTTTGATTATTGTGACATCGTAGAATGCCCATTCCCTACATCACAAATCCAAAATATCTATAGAGATATCCCTCATGTAAAAGACCCATATGTTTGTGTAGTTGACAGACAATGGGGGCACAATTGTGACCATTAGGGGGCGGCGGGATGGAATGCCGGGCCTGCCTGGGGTTACAAACCAAAAAGTGCCTTATCTAAAGTAGATGACCATGGTAGATCCCTCCTTCAAAGAATGACTCTGAGAAAGCCTGGAGGAGGCACACCAATGAAATTAATCCTAAATATTGAGCATCCAAGCCCAACAGATGCAGATCAGTATGTAATGGGAATGTATTGGAAAAAGGGTTCCTATTATAAATTAGGGCATTTCTACCTTAAAGATATGTGTAATTCTTCTGAGTGGCAAGGAGCCACTCATATGGTCACAAACCCATTAAAACCACACATCCAGTCCTTTAAGGACATGATGGCCATTGCTAACCCCACCTTTGAAGATACCATGGCCGCTGAAACAGGTTTTAATGATATTAACCTATGGTTAGAATGGATGAAATATAATGCCAACAAGCATAACAAAACAGCATGCTATGTGTGTGGCGGTGCCCGGCCTCATCTGGGCACTGTGCCTTTAATCCTGCCAGTAGATATAGAAGAATGTGTTTTGAGTCTTTTTGCCTATCACTACAAGTTTAACAGGTCCATATGTCAAGCATGGACAACAGAGTATCCTCTTCTAGCCAAAGATGTCAAACCCCCTGATGGTATTACCGTATATAAAGGTAATTACACTTGCTACACCATGTATGATGGGATCGGTAAATTTATGGGTAACTTTTCCAAAGGTTATTGCGCTACCTACAGATCTGTTCCTGTGCACCTGTTACAACACCATACTAGGTCACTAGGAGACATTTACTGGTTGTGTGGGGATTTACAGCTAAGATCCAGAATGGACACGGAATGGTGGGGTGAGTGTACTTTGGCTAAGGCCATTATGCCCATACACATTATCTCTGACACACACCTCAACACCCATGAGTCCAGCCACACTAAGGTTAAGCGTGAAGCCCCAGTAAAAGGAAGTTTTGATCCTCACATTTATATTGATGCCATTGGAGTGCCTAGGGGGGTACCCAATGAATTTAAAGCAAGAGATGAAGTTGCTGCAGGATTTGAATCACTTTTTACCATAGTTACCGCAAACAAGAATTTAAATTGGATAAATTACATTTATTACAACCAACAGCGTTTTGTTAATTACACCAGGGATGCCCTCCAGGGATTAGCCGAACAGTTGCAGGCCACATCCCAAATGGCCTTCCAGAATAGAATGGCCCTAGATATGATCCTAGCCGAAAAAGGAGGAGTATGTAAAATTCTGCTCGACACCATGACATGTTGTACTTACATCCCAGAAAACACAGGCCCTAATGGTAAAGTTACATTAGCCATAGCGAAATTAAATGACCTCTCTGAAGAGTTGAAAAGGAATTCTGGGATAAAAGATCCCTAGGACAGATGGTTTGGTTGGATGACAGGTTGGCAAAAGGCTTTAATGCATATTGGTATGGCAATACTAATTTTTCTTTTTATCTTTGCTCTTCTCTTTTGTTGTGTCTTCCCTTGTCTGAGAAAATCCCTCACGAAGACTGTTGACCAAGCGGCACCCACTTTTACACATCTTGAGGTTGATGACCAAGATTTCCAGGATCTCAACTCACCCTGTTTGCCGCTGCAAACTATCCCTTTTGTTGATAAAGTGCGAGAGTTCTAGGAAGGGACCAGCCTAGGGACAGCATCTGTCAGTGAATGGTAAAGGCCCCGTGTGGAGAAGTGGTGGACAAGCCACCATGGGCCACCCATGGGTGTGAAGTGTTCGAGAGCCATACTGACGATGAGTTAGCCTATTAGGGTCAGAGTTAGGGACAGATTTGCACTTTGCATTAACACCTAGCTAGCGGCCACGGGGTTTCTGTGCCTTTGGGCTAACACGTCTTCTGGTATTAACAAATAAAGTTTTATCTCTTAGAATCTAACATTTCATAGGGGGGACTGATGTAGAATTATTAAAAAATCTTTATTGAACTTGTATTGAATTATTGCACTAACTCCATTTTAACCTAATACTGTGACAAATCCTCCATTTTGTCCTCATAACCTGACTTCTCCATTTTAAAACTACATTACATGACAGAATTTCCCAGCACATCTAACACAATGGACAAAGACTGTATTCTCTATAAAGACATAACTAACTCAGAAACTGCTGAATTTCCCCAAACTCGCAACATAGTATAATTTGAAGGCCATGAGAACACTGTAGTAATGAAATGTTCTATTCATAAGAGACCTTGCACCTGACCACAAGACCTGACATCACTGACTGTGTAAAATGACGCTCAAGCCCCCCTTTCCACCGAGTAAACCTCATGCTCGGGAAGATGGCGCTTGAGCCCCTTGTCCCCACCCGTGTCCAAAACAATACCACCTCTCGGTGGGTGGACACGTAGCTAACCACTTAGTTTTTGAGCCAATTAATTATATTGATAGGTGGACACTAATCCAGACACTTAACAATTAATCCAATTAATGATGTGTATTTACTGATATCTTGATAATCAATGATGACGCAAAATGCCTCTTAAAAGGGCCTGCGAGCCCGCTCTTGTTTCACTTGCCAATAAATTTCCTCGAAGTTATTTTAACCTGAACTCCGTGTGTCAGACTGAATTACTTCAGCGTATATACGCAATTCAATTTTCTTTAATTTGGACAGGAACAGATAGACATCTAAACATTTTGGTTTACTGATAAAAAGTACCATAACAACTTTGCCATAAAATGTGACAAATGAGCTGCATGAACTTTGAATTTATATTTGTTGATATTATTATTACTTATAAAGCACCAACTAGCAGACACTTATTTGTACGCACAGGAACAGAGGGGTTGAGGGCCCTGCTCAATGAGCTTACTTGCTAGTGGGAGTAAGGTATAATGACACAAAAGGTAAGGTAGAAAAGAAGATAGCTATAATAGAATACACTGAGGGCTTACTGTTTTTCTGTTGGTTTTTTTTTCAGTTGCAGGAGAATTAAACCTATTAACAGTTTAATTAATATGCTTTCCTGAAGAAGTGTGTTTTCAACAATTTTTTTTGAAGGACTGGAGACTGTGGGCAGGAACAGTGCAGCCCTAGAGAAGTCTTGAAAGCAAGCATCAGAAGTGGGAATAATATACAGAGTGTGTCAAAGGACATTAAGCGCCCAAATACTGTGAGAGATCTAGAGTGATAGCATTCTACCATCACATTGTCTGGTCATTATCTAACTTTAACAGGGTGATTCACTAAAGTGAGAATTGTTGGGAATTGAATTTCAAATTTAAAGCCAAAAAAACAAACTGGAAACATTCAGCTATGCTTCCAGTTTGACTACTTTGGCCTTAAATTCGAGCAATGCTCATTTCAGTGAATAACCATGTGTACATTTCACAAGTGTATATTCACTGCCTGGCCAAAAAAAAAGTCGCCACCTGGATTTAACTAAGCAAATAGGTAAGAGCCTCCTATTGGATAGCTACTGCATGAACGATTATCTTTCAGCTGGTAACAAGTTATTTAACCCCAACTGATGCAATAAGTAGCTTCTCATTCTTTAAACCACCATGTCGAAAGACACATCCCGTGGTCGTGGAAAATATGTTAGTCTGTTTGAGAAAGACAATATCTCATGTTTAAATATATCATAAATTTACCATAAATAGAGTAGAAAAGGATAGTGTATAGTGAAAAGTGCAGGATCTTAACCTCTCAATATAAAATGATGCAGCATAATACTGTGGTATTATGCAAGCTATTTGCTCAACACTTTCAAAGAATAGATACAAACATATCTTAGTGGAGTTAGTTATAGCTATAAACAAAATTAAAGATTATCGATATATAATGTCTCTCAGTATGAGGAGATAATAGAATATTATAAGGACAAAGATACGAATTTAATCTGGTCACATATTCTAAATTGTACTAATTATTTCTACATCAACACTTCTAAAGTAGAAATAGAAGCTAAATGGTGAAATAGGCAGCTGTAGTATCCATTAGATTAGACAGATGCATCTATTCAACTTAGGAGCAACTCCATGTCTGTCTAGATGTTAACTGATTACCTGTAGGTAGTGAGTCAATCGACTAAACTATCCATAGATTGCTGCATGGGTGCCTGTTCAGCTAGAGTATTGCTCAATTGATAAGGTCTATATAGACACTTGTGAATAGTCAGTCACAGTAAAGATTATCAATTAAAAGATTTAAACAGCTGTATAACAGTTCTATCCATATAATTGTACACTCATAGTATCGCTACAATCTGCTGGCAAACTAGTACACTCTCCCTATAGCACCTTCATGGGTGTCTGTTACAAACTGCCATTTGTAACTGGCTTTTTAAATGATAAATTGCGCAGCTTCCCTGGGTTGTGGAGAAGCCTATTTACCAGCCTCCTTCCTCATGACGATGGCCCCTGGGAGATTGTGCCCCTGAAAACTTATGAACTTTTATTGGGTGTGTATGGCCCTTTAAGAACCGTATGGGGACATATTGTGACTTTGTTGAACAATGCCCCTTTAAGACGGTATCCCCAAACCTTTAATATACTGTGTTCCTGGCTTTCTCCCACTTGGTTCAGTAAATGGGGCTTACTGACCCAAGTACCACACATGCGGACCACCCAGAAGTGGAAGTGTGTAGGCAATTTACCTCCCAGGCTGTGAGGTTACTGCAGGTTAATTGCCCTGCGCTGGGTGGCCGCAGTTCATGCAAACGAACACGTGGCGGTGGCCATATTTGTTCATTCGAACGAGGTCAGCGGTATGTGTAGCCAAATTCATGGAACTAAAATCGGCTACACATTTCCGCGAACACCGCTGACCCTTACCTTCTCCTACACTGAACTTTCTGCTGCAGAGACTAAGTCCCGTTCAAAGATTCGAACGCTCGTTCGAATGGGACTTAGTCGTTTTTCTGCATGAAATTGACCAACCGCACAGCCCAAATCTATGGAACTGTTTTGGGCAGGAAAATGTGCTTGCGGTCGGTCATAAAGGACTTCCGTCTAACTTTTTATCCACTTGATGGATTTGTGTGATTTTTGGTTATGTTTATATTTAAATTGTGCTGATTAATAATATGTAATTTATAGAGATTGGATGTATGGTTTTAAACTTACAGTATATGTGTAAAAACTGTATTTTTACTGTCTGTGATAATTATGGTAACCCATTGTGTAACATAATTATATCACAGGCAGAGGGGAGGATTTTGTGTGTAATTGCTGGGAGTGTTTTCGGTAATGTACGTGTGTGATTGGTTGTTTTGTAAAACCCTGTGTGTGGTCCTATCTAAGGGAAACCTGCATAAAAGAAGGTTCTTTTGGTGCCAATAAAACAGAATGACTTGACCCTCTAACTTGCAGCCTTGACTCATGTTTGTAGGGGACAGCTATAATCACTACAGGGATTGCTATGCTCTTAATACTCCCTTAGCTACTGAGCTCTTGTAAGAGCTCTTGTTCCTGATCCTGCTTTGCTCTACAGAAGGAAGAGGTTCACCTACTGGAACCTGGATCCTGGTCATAGGTCCAGGGTGGATAGCATCCGGCGGTTCGTGGAGTCTGCAGTAGTTATGGTGTCTACACAGTAGTTATGGTGTCTATGTTGCTGATGGTCCTTTGGTGAGCGCTAGGAGCATCCTTTCTATGGTCCAACTTCCAGCCAGCCTGGAGGCAACCGTAACATTTGGTGGCAGCGGTAGGATGGCGTCCTGGTGCGAGGAGCAGCACCCCAGCGACACTGGTATTGTATGAGAGTTTACTGAGGGCAATGCTAGCCACTGCACAGCGTCCCTGCATACAGCAGTATGGAGCCAGCAAGCTCGCTCATGGCATCCGAAATGGAGGAGAGGTTCCAAACCAGGTTGCATAGCTCCATCTCCCGGAAGCATTGGGCAGTCTCAGAAGTCCCTCAGTTAACAGGAACACATCCCCCAATATCCAAATAAACCCCCTCCTCCTCATAAAGAGAAAAAATAATAACTAAGTGGAAAACTGCATAGTGTAGTGATTTAGAATAAGGAAACCCCGCCGTGCGTTTCGGTGCTCAAAGAGGCACCTTCGTTAGGGGGGAGAACTTCCATAATGAAAGTTTCCAGTATATATAGGTGTATAATGGTGATTAGCCCCACCTTCGATCATCTGCAGCCTCTCAGGTAGCAATGTTGAGATCCGCCTTGTGGGAGGTTACTTGTTGTCAAGTTTCACAGTCTACGTCATCACTAAAAGTGATGCTAACAATTAACCCTTCAGATGGCATTATCCCAATATAGGGAGACATAGTGAAATACTTATTTCAACAGATGTAGGATGGACTGTTATAATCTACATATTATAAAGATAAGCGTAGCAAATTACTTCATACAATTTCAATCCATTGCCCATAAAATATGTACAGGCTTATATATAATTTATATACAGTGATATTTAGAAGTCAAGTACAATTGTTTCTTATACTATTCTGTCATACACTTGATAATCTTATCTCATATTTGCCATTTAGATTTGTATATATCTGCAATTTTGTCATGTAAATTCTGTAAAATAAATAAATAAATAAATAAAAAAAATTTAAAGGCTTGAATTTAAAGATATATCATCCTAATATACCTATTGTTATTTTATTTGTGCCATTTGAATTAGGACATATGTGAGATCTTGTCCGGTATAGCCTATAATGGAACTTTAGATTGCTTATATTTAACCCCTTAAGGACCAAACTTCTGGAATAAAAGTGAATCGTGACATGTCACACATATCATGTGTCCTTAAGGGGTTAAAGAGATATCATCATAGCTTAGTAGTGAATAGAGCCAAGAAATATAGAAATTGCTCAGTATATCAAATAAACAGGAGTGGAGAATATGCTCATTAAATAATGTATCTTTCAGTCCAATTGATGGTCAAAGCCTAATCATGCAATTGTCAAAAAGATCAAAGTATTTAATGTTGGTAACCATAGAAAAGTTATCCAATGGTCTCAATTGATAGTCAGCACTTATCTGAATTTTTGAGGTGAGTATAGAGTGTGTATATGAAGTATGTGGTGCTACTATAGGTCTGCTTGCTAATCATTTTCTCTGAAAAAATGGGGGGACATATGTTGAAAAATTCATATATATTTATATTCAACCTTTATATGTATTTATTAGAGATCGTTAATAAAGGCAGAATACGTAAATCCCTCATTCAAACCCTAAGGAGAGAGTCAGGGCCGGCCTTAGGCATTTAGACGCCCTGTGCGAAAAATCTTCACAGCGCCCCCCCCCCCCCGGTCATCCATGTATGCTGTTATGTTTGTGTTGTCTGTGTATGTAATAGTACGTGTGATGACTGTGTGTGATATGTATGCTATGTGTGATATTTGTAATGGGTATATTAACAGTGTGTGATATGCGTGTATTGGTTGTATGTGACACACACACACACACAGAGTCAGACGGCCATACACACACAGGAAGACATCCACACACACACAAGCAGACAGTCATACACACACACACACACACACAGACACACACAGGCAGACAGTCAGTCATGCACACAGACACACACAGACAGTAATACACACAGACACACACAGAGGCAGACAGTAATACACACAGACACACACACAGTCATACACACAGAGGCAGACAGTCATATACACACACACACACACACACGCAGACAGTCATACACACAGACACACACAGAGGCAGACAGTAATACACACAGACACACACACAGTCATACACACAGAGGCAGACAGTCATATACACACACACACACACACACACACGCAGACAGTCATACACACAGACACACACAGGCAGACAGTCATACACACAGACACACACAGGCAGACAGTCAGTCATACACACAGACACACACAGACAGTAATACACACAGACACACACAGAGGCAGACAGTAATACACACAGACACACACACAGTCATACACAAAGAGGCAGACAGTCATACACACAGACACCGTGGCAGACAGTCATACACACACACACACACAGTCATACACACACACACACACACACACACAGGCAGACAGTCATACACAAACACACACACACACAGACACACACAGGCAGACAGTCATACACAGGCAGACAGTCATACACACAGACATACAGAGGCAGGCAGACAGTCATACACACACACACACACACACACACAGAGGCAGACAGTCATACACACAGACACACAGAGGCAGACAGTCATACACACACACAGGCAGTAATACACACAGGCAGAGAGTCACACTCACCTGACAATCACACAGTTACCTGTGGAGTTCATTGTTGAGGCAGTGCAGCTCCTGGTGACTGTTTGGTGGGGAAGCAGGGACTCCTTCCTGCTTCCCCTGCAGCCGTTTTCCGGCGCTTTTAGCTCCGCCCCCGCCGCACGGTAAGCTCCGCCCCCGCTGCAAATTAAAAAAAAAAAAAAAAATGTTTTTTTTTTTTTAAGTGGCTGTGCGGCCGCACGGCGCCCCCTGCTCCATGGCGCCCTGTGCGGCCGCACAGCTCGCACACCCCTAAGGCCGGCCCTGGAGAGAGTGTTCCCAGACGATATATCCAGAAACACTCTCTCCTCAGGAGGCGCCTGTCAAAATTGCCTTTCCTCTGATCAGGTGTTACTAGTTCTATGCCTTGAAACCGAAGTACGTTTGGGATATCCTGATGGGCACATTTCACATGTCTTGATATTGGGGTTTCTATATTCCTAAATGTTTTTACCAAATTGACATGTTCTAAAATGCGCCTCCTAAAAGGGCAAAATGTTTTCCCAACGTACATTACACCACATTGACAGGTCAGGAGGTAGATATGGCCCTTAGAACTGCAGTTGAAAAATCACTTGGTCATAGACTGCCCTGGTGCAAGAAATTATTTTCGGTTAAGACACCCCTAACACAAGGGTGGCCAACAGATTCCCATCTGTTGTACATATCCCACAATGCATTTGCTCATCCTTTGCAGTTTTTGTGTGTTTGAATGTAAGCATGTTTATTTATGGAGTATGTGTGTAAAATGAAAGGGTCTATGTGTGTTTAATGTTGACATTTGAATGCAGTTGTGTGTTAATATGTACTGTTGCCACTTAAAAGCAGTGATGTAGTGTAGTGTTAGCAATTGATAGAAGGGGTGTGTTTGTATGTAGTTTTGATGTTTGCATGCTGGGATGTACGCGCATATATACATATATGGTGTGCGCTCTGTAAGCTGGGAAAAACAGCAGGTAGTCACTTCTTCCCAGCACACTCTGCAGATATTAAACGGGCCTGGTTGCAGAACATGACCAGGCCCCTGATGAAACCTGCCTGTCGGTTTTGCCTTGAGTATATGGGCTTCCCAATGGGCCTCCAATGCCCACGAGGCCCAGGTGCCATAGCGCCAGCAGTAGTTTCACCTATGTGTCTTAGTGTTCTAACTTAACTCCAGTCTCTCCTAGACTCTTGGCATCTTTTTGATGATCAAACAGGAGCGATGCATAAAGTCATCATGGATTATTCATGTATTAGTGTGTACATGTGTCTGGCAGCATGTATCTATGCCTGTGCACTGGGAGAGGCCTGGCCTATGATCTAGCAAGGAGTGTAAAATTACTGAAATTGGCAAGCAGACTTACATGAAACTGCTACATTTGTGCCAACATACGAACAGGAGGACTATGCTGCTTTGCTTCTTTCTTTTGCTTTCAGTGCCATATGCATTTCAAAATTATTTCCCTCCTCCATATAATAGAAACATGAAGTATGGTGCATTTGGACACCTTCCAAAGTAAGCATGATAAGTCATTGTTAAGGAAATTATTTTACTCTAGCAGAAGTTAAGCATTATGTTTCTGGCAGAAATGTAACTTGATTATATGTCATTTATTCATAAGGCTGATTCCTCTGAAGTGTAGGAATGTAACAGGCCAAATGTTTCCACATAGTTTAATGCTGCAAAGAATTAGCAGACAAATATAATCCATTCAGAAGTAATGACATTTACAGACTCTGAAAGCTTAGATATATCTGGTAGAAACAAAAGAAAGAAGAAAAAATAGGAAAAGGAAGAAACAACTGAGGTTGTAGTAAATTATATTGGTGGAATATTTTCACTATACGGCATTAATTACAAAATAGAAACAATAGCACAGAGACTGAAAATATTAAATATTTGAAATGTATTTTGCATGCAGAATAATTTTGCTTTAATAAATGTGTTTATTTTGATAAATATATCAGTATCATACTGAATTTTGACAATGTGTTTTACCTCCAAACCAAGATGGAGTATATGAGGTTGTTTGTTTGCACTTGCAACTAATTTAAATTATGTATAGTTTCTCTACCCTATATATTTAAATCTATTATTGGGCTTGTTGTTGGAATGTCACTAAGGCACGAAATGCGTTCATGCCTTCTGTCTGCATTACTTTACTGGCTTTGTCCCATCTGACCAAAAATAAAATAACTTATGAAGTGCATAAATTGTCAAATATATAATAAATCACCACTCGGAAAATTAAAAACATGAAAAATATTTTTTTTACTACATTCTGAAGTATTTTAATAATAAATCCATGCAACATGTGGAGGTAGATGTATGTATGTAACGAACAAGTGGTAATCAAGCCCACTTACATGACCCAGGGCTGTTTCAGACTGTATAAAGTGCTCTTTCTTTAGTTTAGAGTATTTATTGCATGTAGGATAGCCACAGTCTTTTTTCTGACTTGCTCTATTAGTCGAACTACTTTCAATTGGATTACACTTTGGTAATTATAAGGATTGCAAATTTGGTTACTATTTGGTTATTTTGACTAAAATGTGATCCTGACGTTAGCTAATATTTCTGAAAGACCCTACTTTATAGAAAAGAAATTATACAACATTTAACCATGATGTCAGTGTATTTTGGTTCGGCGCGGTGCTGTGTGTGAGTGTATTTTGGCCCATGTGTGGTTTTGTTTCGGGCAGGAAGACAGTCAGTTTCGTGGAGGCACTGATTGCACTAGGTGGCCGTTGTATTTTTACTTATGTGTTTTCCTGGATCCTTCCTTCGTGCTGAGGGACAGCTGCTTGATTGTTTGATTCTGGAAGTTAATGGCATTTTGGGGAGGCGTTTGGTGGTAATCACTAGGGTAAATATCGGGACACAAGGTGTCTCTCTCAGAAAAGAGATGGTGAAAGGTACTGTAAAGTCAGATGGTCCAGCCACCATTGACTGGAGAGGTAACATCATTGGATCCTGGCTGGCCTGGTCTATGGGATGGTGCTGCTTTGGGACACAAAGTTTTCAAAGTACAGTTCAGGTCAGTGGAAGCCGCTCGCGTTCTGCCACATGGAAGTATCTTGGTGCCTATTGTTTACAAACATTCTGAAATGCTCTATAGCATATTAGTTGAAGAAACAGTTGATTAATTCCCAGTGAATTTTGGGGTCACTTTTTATAGTATTGTAATTATTGGTAATAAAGTGATTCAGTCAAGTTTGTTTTCATCTTCTAAGGAGCACATATGTTTGAATGATGCCCCTGAAATGTAATGTCTAAATTGGAGGTAAAGTGTCCCTCCCTTTTTGTTCATGCATACATCAATATTTTAATACAAAATTTTCACAATGTAGGCCAAATAATAATAATAAGACCCTAGAAAAGTGGTTGTCATAGCAATGGTGACCTTAATGTAACATAAGACACAACCACAGCAGAATAATATAACAGTAAGTCACTAGAAGGTCTTAAGAGGATGGAAAAACAGTTCACCTCAGAACAGACACAGCTTAATAGATTGTTCTGTGGCAATACAGACACTCAGGAGCAGGGTTTATTCCTGGCTTATCCATGATGATCCTGAGGAAGAAATTCACCCTAGGGGAAAAGGGCATCATCTACTATGATCTATTTATCATTTTCGTTTCTCTGATATATGAGTTAATGAAAATAAGAGTTTGAGAAGCAGTGTGAGAGACTTGTGTGTCATCTGTTTGGTGGTCTGATATGTTCCCTTCACTTTACACTTCAGTACAGTCATTCAACCTGCAGATACTTCTTTATTTATGGCACCTAACGGTTCTCTCTTATTGGGATTTCCTATTAGTTGTTCTAAGTCTTTACTTTTCAATTTTTAGTGATACCTTAATGTTTTGTTTTAGGCAAAAGTGTTAACTCTATGTGTCCAGACTGATAATATTTACTTATATTTTTTCCAGTGGCTCTAAATATTGTACTACAGAAAATCTCGAAAAAAAGAAGAAAGAAATCTCAAAATTGTAATGGCTGTGACAAATTGTGTATTGTGTAAACTAATTGGGTGAACTAACATCTGTATTCAGAAAAAAACGTATGTCTTGCTGCAAAATTGGTTGGTGCCTGGTGGATTTAGTACTTTAAGAATCACTACACCGCAAACAGTCACTGAACAGTGCTTGCACACTTGAACAACAAAAAAGGACTTTCTTTCTACAAAAACTTAGCCAAAAAATAAACCAGTCGAACTGTAAATTGGTGATTTCAAGGGGGTAATAACAAAGACACAGAATATTGGGATATAGGGCAATGCCAAATAGCTTGTGCAGCTACAAAACACTCATGGTGGTGTCACCAAAAAGAATAGTGGGACGAGAGGCAAAGAAAAAAAATGTTAACTTTATTAGGTAATAAGAGTGAATAAAGAATAATGGATAAGTAAACCAAATCAGAACAGTGCTGAGGACAGAGCCTGACTGCCGTGGTGAATGACCGCACTTGGTTCGAGCTCCGAACACATTTAGCCAACAACAGCAACTTTTCTCACCAATTTTACCCTGAGAGTTCTAGCACACTGACCTAACGGCCCATGGCCTATGACTCACCTGAAGATGGATGGTGGCAACCCAAAAACTACTCAAATGTTGCCCCTATCTTCCATACTTATTATGATAAGAGCCTTTCACTGCCTGATGACTTGCTGCACTCTGAGTCAGATTCAGAGGCCAGTGGATGCAGTCGCAGGTCAATAAATACAAGTCTGCTGACTAAACTGGATCTCCGATCCTTACCCAAAGAAATCAAGGTCATCAATAAATCATGTAGAGTGAATTTAGAGACCTCTCTACCCGCACGCACATAGCATGATGGAGGAAATCATCACATTGGTGAAAACACATGAGTCAATTCTTTTTATCATTTTATCAACAATATACAAGAGGATTTCAGCAATCACTACTGATGCAATAGTATAGCAATCAGGGTACTCCATGAAACAATAACTCCTGAAATGCTTCCAGACACTCTGAGCGAGACCTTCAGCAGCCTCCTGCAGGATGTACCACCTGCTGAGTTGTTGATAGATCATGTCCAAATGGCTCTATAGTACTCCAGCAACTTCCATGCCACAAACTCACAATATAATCGCTAGTCTACATTATTTTTACATCAAGGAGCACTACACGATACTCCACTCCAGGTGGATGGTGTCCAGGTTCCAGTTGTTCCAAGACCTGATGCAGAGCACTCTGCACAAGAGGCGTGAATTATGTCCACAACAGAGGATCGACGCCCCTCAAATAAATGGTCTGCGGAGGATACATTCTTCATCCTCCACAAGGTATTCTAAAGCACCTACCTCCTATATACCAAATTTTGTAGAACCAGCTACCCCTACTCACCAGGCTACTCCATTTGCTCAATTGTGGTCTGCTGCTCCATGCAAGTCTGCTAAATCCTTGAAGAAATTGACTGGCAGGGCATATAGCCATTCGTGCTTGCAGATTGTGAGGCTTTGCAGGGACTATTTCGTTGAAGAGAAACAGCAGATGAAAGCTGGACTCAACTTTCTCATTCAGATTCAGATTCTCATTCAGATTCCACATTGGCCACTATGCTAATTTACTTTTATTTATGTGGAAGAGAGAGCTCTCATCCATGTTTCAGGTGGAAGCTCTTTGCCCAGGTCTTTATACCAATCTTTTTGGAATTTCCATAGGGAAATTTGAGATTCATCTTTTTTTTGAGTAGTAACTTGTTTAGACAGAATTTCGACTAGGACTAGGAGTTACTTTAAAAGTATGTGTATGTTGAAAATATGAAAAGTAAGCAGAGGGGTGAGGGTGAAAGGACTAGTGTCGTGTTGAGGTGTAGTGTTGAGTAGTCGCTTAAGGTGATTTTATGTTTATAAAACACTTTTCAGCTTCGAGAGATATTAACAGGCCCTCTGTGCCCTCCTGACTTATCACTTGCAGGATGTCTAATACTTTTCTGGTGTTGTCGGATCCTTGTCTACCCGACACAAAACCTACGTGGTTGTCTACAACCAGTCTAGGTAAGGTTGATTTCAGTCTATCCAAAAGTATTTTAGCAAACATCTTTGCTTCAGAATTTAGCAGTGAGAAGGGGCGATAGTTCTGGCATCGAGTTGTGAGTTTCACAGGTTTAGGGAGGGTGATTAACTGAGATGGGGGAAATTTTCTGTATCACAGTGCATGGTTGAAGATTCTGACTAGGTGAGGGCTCAGTTTTTAACAAACCCAGATATAGTATAAAATATACCTATTAGTGGAGCGCTATATGGGTACAACCTGTGTAGGGGTTTTACTTACCCCACAAATTAATAATATGGTGAACGTCCAATACATAAAAGGAAAAAAAGAAAGAGGGACAAAAATAGTGCAGATGGTCTAAAAGCCACAAAGATAATAGATAAGGCCCAAAACACTCACATTTAGCAGAGCCTATAAAATATTGTCTCTGTAAGATGACATTTTCGGGCAGCATCAAACCACTTCTCGCCTCTGTAATGTCTACACAAAAGGGGATATAAGCAACCAACGTGTAGTATTATAGCTTAAAATCTTTAAAGTGTAATATAGGTATCAAGCTCTTAATAAGATCCTTCAAATCCTGACTCTAAGGTTAACAAGCAGAGTGACAATATTCTGGGGATGGCACCACCCCAGCGAAGATTCTCAAGGCTTCAGAGGATTTAGTTAAAATGTACATAAAATTTATTGTAACAGAGAAAATAAAAACAAAAATAGTCCAACACTCTATTTAAATAAAAAGTCCAAATTAAAAGTCCAATAAGCCAAAATGCATTTCATTCCTTCATGAGCTTCTTCAGTCAGCTGTAATGTAGCCTCAAGAATCTTCAATCTTTTAAATGTCCTGTGGGTCCTCCTTTTTAGGTCACATGTAGGTCAATTAACCAATCACAAAGTTGTTCATGTTTTCACCCATTGAATTACCTTCCTCACCTGTGTATACAACATTGGGTAATAGTATTTCCCACCTTACTTCAAGCTATTTACATTGCTGGTCAGAGTTCCTGGCCCAGGACGTCTCCTGTTCATGTTCGCCGTTGGCAGAAGTGATGTCATGGAATCAACTGCTTCCGGACGTCACACCTCCCATAGGTCTGGTTCCCTGCCAAAACGCCATCTAGCCTCAGTCATGGCGGTAGGTCACAGGTTGGCATGCTCAGTTTTTGTTTATATTTTAAATAGTATAAATTGGAAAAGCTGTCCAGGCCTGAGGCTTTCCCTTTGTGTAGGATTTTAATACATTCATCTTCTTCAGTTGTAATTGGTTTAGATAGGTTTAGTTTACCGGTGTCTGTAAGTGTAGCCAACCGTATATTTGATAAGTACTTCTGGATATTTTCCTTTTTATTCGTTTACATGTCAGAGTTATCTTTGAGGATGTATAGTCCATAGTATTTGGCAAATTCATTAAATATCTGTGTGGATAATATTTTTTGGCCTGTTTGTGATGTGATATATTGCATTAGTTTCTGAGCTTGTTTACCTTTTAGATGTTGGGTAACCAATTTACTAGCCTTATTTCATTGTAAGTAGGAATTAACCTTCAGCCTTTTCAGGATGTAACCAAATTTACTTATACTCAAATCTTGTAGTTTTTATCCTGTATAGTGTCAACGTGGGTTTTCAACTCCATAGACGGAATTAACTGGTTCTCCCGATGTAGTTTGTATAGTTGTAGGTACTATGTGTGCGTGTTTATGTTCACTTGTCTTTTTGAGGAATGAGCTCTGCATATCAAAAAGCCTCTTATTAAGGCCTCATGGGCCAACCATAGAATGTAGGGATCTACGTCCTCAGCATTGTTGGTCTCAAAATAGGAAGTAAGTTCCCCTTCCAATTGGTTCACAAAATTTGAATATGATAAATGGTTCTCATTTAAGTGCTAGGGGCCTTTGTGTTTAAAATCATAATTGTAGCATAAGGCTAACGTGACCGGATTGTGATCCAACCATTGTGCCAATTACACATTCATGGACTTGGGGTATCCCAGAGCTGTGCATAAGGTATCCATCTATCCTAGATTATGTGTTGTGTACTGAAAACTAATAGGTGTATTCCCTTTATAGGGTGTAGTGCTTTCTACACATTGTATAAACTGTTGAACATCAAAAGAGCGACCACTGAGTTGCCCTGTACATTGAGCAGCGTTTATTGAGTAGTTAGGTGAGGCAGGGGATCTGGCTGAATCAAGAGAGGAAGTGAAAGTGTTATTAAAATATCTGCATTAGGACTTTCAGAGTGCAGATCGTTTTTCCTCTACTTTAGTCATTTAATTAAAGAGTAATTAAAAGTCCTTTTGGTTCACATTCGGTGTATAGATATTTACTATGGTGTATTTTAAGTTGTTTATAAATTCTTGATAAGTTGTTGATAGAACCGGTATAGGTATGATTGTATCTCCCATTGGGGTCTGTTGAGTGTGATTTTTAGGCTCAACAGATAAGTCTTTACTAAGCAGGATGGAGACTCCTTTGCTCTTGTATGGTGTTATAGCATGGAATTGATATGGATATTGTAGTAAATCCACATTTGGGTGTGCACCAGAATGGAAATGTTTCTCCAGTAAACAAACAGCATCCATTATTGGTTTCCCTAATAAGATGTGTCTTTTAAATGGGGTGTTCAACCCCTGGACATTGTGAGCGTATGCTGCCATAATGGGCTGACAGCTGTCGGTGGAAGTAATTAGCGTTCTGATATAAAGAAAGGACCACCTGGAGAAGCAAAGTATTGCCGATCTGTCTATTTTTGCATGCTACATATTTTATACTGGAAGAAAGAAGGTCTTCTCTGGTACCTGCTCCTGAAACTTCTCAGAAAGGCATTGAGCCACATCTCCAAACTCTCACCCTCCCTCCCCCCACACACACGCAGACACAGTTGTGGAGATACGCTGTCTTTCTTTTACCTGTTTGTAAGTGCAATCTGAATAAAAGTGTGATTTGCTTTTAGCAGTATTCCACTATGCATTTACCTTTTTTTTTTCTAGAGAGGTTACATCTGGAGAATGGCTGAAACACTTCTGCTGTTTTGAGTGACATGCAATCATTACATTTTGTGAGTGTATTACCTTGCAAACAGTTTTTGGTGGTTTTACAATACTACCCTATGTTCCACTTTCTTCTCCCACTATGCTATTGGTGGCATACAAACCAACCCCAAAGGTTAACTTATTAATGCGGCCTCCCACACTAAAAAACGTGTTTCACAGATCACAGAAGCCATGACCAAGTTGAAACACTTAGAGGTCCTTTTACAAAACAAGCACAGTTGTCACAACTACTCACGCGACTGAATGCAGTTAGAGCCACACTTAAGAAACTCACATTTGCAGACACAACTAAGGCCCTAATATGGATGAAACAAACATTTTATGAGAAAGCAAAATAAGGCTGCTCTTCTATCATGTTGCCTAAAACATAAACAAGATATTAAGAAGAGATCCAAAATTCATACCTGAAATTTCAATTTTACTAACCCCCGAAGTGTGATCAAGTATGGTCAGGTGTTTCGAGATTATTATGCTAATGTCTAAAACCACTTGCCCTTCTCAATACAGGTGGAGACAGAGAGTAACGACCTAACAACACACATTTTATTCCCCCCAGCTGCCAAGACTCAACAAGATAGAGAGAGGACTTAGGGGCAGAAATCAAGGTGGAGTAGCTAGTGGCAGCTCTGGGTACACCAAGTCACCAAACAAAAGGCTGAGTCAGGATAGCTTCAACACTCTATACTAAAAGGTATTCACTTCTCGGGGGGGCAGAGCTAGCAGCTGGACGGAGCAGACGCGTGGCAGAGGAGCTCCGAGTAAAAAAGACTAATATAGCCTACTTAAACGCATTACCTTTACTCCCGAAGGCAAGAAAAGAGAACCACAAGCATGGGGAAAAAGTCCAGACGACAGGGACCTGTCACACTCTCGGGCACCCAGGATATAGGGGACCTTTTGCTGTGCCTGGCAAGGCTCCAAGAGGCATTCTCGCCAAAAGAAAATGGCGACTCATCATCGGCACACTCCGAGGAACAGGCCCTGGACACGTTGGATGAAATCCCTGCCATAGGGGGATTACACCACACGTCCTCTGATGAGGACAATGAAATGCCCTCAACTAAAGGAGATATTAAAGCTCTCCTACGCAAAATTCGCCAGCTGTTTGCTGCAGATCTCGCGGTAGTGCGTGAGGGGATTCACTCAGTAGAGGGCCGTATGAAGATGGTGGAGGAGGAAACACAAGACCTCCTCACACGCAACACCACATTGGAGGCTACGACAGCCGAACTTCATAGAGCTCAAAAACTACTTGAACAACGCCTAGACGAGATGGAAGACAAGCACAGGCGCCGGAACGTAAAAATCAGGGGCATTCCAGAGAGCATAATCCCTGTGGAGCTTCCACACTACATCAGGAGACTGCTGGCAAACATACTAACCCGTCAGCAGGCCAAACAGACAGTGGTGGACGGCGTATTCCGCATTCCTAAAGCGGCAAGAGCACCAGCTGGCTCACCAAGAGATGTAATCCTACAGCTCCAAACAAGATCGGCACAGATCGCCCTCATGACAGCAGTACGGGAACTGCCTTCCTACACATTCGAATCTGCGGCCTTAACCTTCTTCCAGGACCTGCCCAGACCAACGCTGATATGGAGGAGCCTCCTCAAACCACCACTCTCCGTCAACATGCTAAACCATACAGATGGGCCTACCCACGAAGCATGTTTATTCCACATGACGGGAAAACAATACGAGTTACAGACACCTCAGAGGTGGACTCTACACGGCTGACTCTGGGACTGCCGCTGAGAGCTGAACTGGAGGCTTCTCCACTGACAGTACCACACAATTGGGACATGTCTAGAGTTGTGGCCTTTAAGCCATCCAAGCCCCCTGCTGAAAGCCCAGGTCCCCCCTCAACCCCATCGACCTCCTCTAGACCGCGGAGCATATGTGGTCTCCCAACCGGCACCTGAAGAGATGGGACACTGACTTGGGAACTACACTAAAAGGTTCCAGTTGTACCAGATATTTTTATGTTAGTTACTCAATTTTAAACCTCTAATCCCCTTGTTTTATTATCAATATTCCCAATGTTAATTGTATGCAGCGCAGCCTCGTGGGAAGTTGCTGACAGTGAGCTAAGTCACAGTGGAGACTCCAAATAGGCTTACCTAGCCTGTGTAACAATAGCACACTGATCAAACACGGGGGCACAGATAGCCCCACTTGCACAAGCCACGCACAGCCAACGTCCTCTCCCACACTGCGGGCCATGCATGCAGCCACACCATGGGAAGGGTGAACTAGAGAGAGTCACGGCCCCTCCTCAGCCAGGAACTTCACTTTTCCACAAATTAGCAAAACATTCTCGAGCACAGCGCCAGGCACCTCTAAACTTACCCTCACTGTAAGGCATGTTTTGCCCTTCCCAGCCGAGTAGCCGATCACAAGAGATCACAGAGCACAGCCGACACAACTCAGTAAAGAGCCAGGTCAGTGACATCTAACCCCTTCCCCCCGCCCCCCCCCCCGGCCCCCCTGAGCTCAGGGACACAGAGCACTAAACACAACATGCATTGACAGATACCAATACTAGAAATCTTTAACACTACAGAAGCGCGACACACTCTGCATAACTTAAACTGTCAGTTATTGCTATTAATATAATCACTTACTTTAACCTGCATGATTCAAAGGAGAAATAAGTAGGCACACTACATCGCTCATCTGCACTATCTCTGACCCCATGATCGGGAACTGCGGTCTCTCTAACTGATTTACGGTTTACTTCCATAGGCATCTGTGTGGGCAGGATTCCTGACTTAAAAGCAAAGATTGTGCACTCTTGTTTCTAATTTTTATTTTTTATTTCTTTCCTTTTTATTTTTCCTACAAAATCTACCATGAATGCACAATATCTAACTAGTAAACATATTTAAGCATCCTCTGGCATAAATAGCAGCATCCTCAAAAAAAAATAAAATGTGTGCAGTTTAATCCTGTTATGCTACTGTTTGTATTATTATGCCTGTTACTGCTATTGTGACACTGCAGGCCTGTTTGTAAATCATTATGGCACTGTAAAAATAAAGAATTAAAAAAAATATATATATCATGCCACTTCTCCATCTAAGAACAGAGGAGTCTCAATATTGGTTAACCAGACACTTGCCTTTGATCAAATATCTGTCCAAGATTTATTATTCTTATATGTGTATTAAATAACTCCACCTATACGATAGTTAACTCTTATTTCCCGAATAAGAATCAGCTGAGTTACTTGTCCAACTTATTAGAGGAAGTAGAGAAGGTGCAAACAGGAACTTTGATCATATGTGGAGATTTTAACCATATATTAGACCATATTGCAGATTCTACAGCTTCTAATACACATAAAAGGAAAAAAGCTCTACAAAAACAATGTAACGCACTTAATAAAACATTAGCTGCATATGGATTATACGATAAATGGAGAATTCTACATCCAGACGTTAGGGAATTTACACATCGCTCACAAATTTATAATACATATTCCCGAATAGATGGATACTTCATGCTCAGCACACATATACAGCAAGTAAGCTCCTGTGAGATAGGCATTTCGACACAATCAGATCATAACCCAGTACTACTTACCTTGACGGATTCATATAAATATAAAAACAGAAGTCCATGGAGGTTGAATGAACAGTTGCTCAACTACACTATATTTTTGGATAAGATTCAAAATGAACTACAGCACTATTTTAGTATAAATGATAATGAAGATACGAACCCTGCTACATTATGGTTGGCTCATAAATCCGTTATACGTGGGATATTATTGAGTAGAGAATCTTTTCTCAAGAAAACAAATCATACAGCATTGATCACTCTCCTTAAAAAACTACAGGATCTTCATAGAGAAAATCAAGAGAACTCTACCCAAGCTCTTCAACAGCAACTTCTGGAAGTGCGTCAAGAGATTAATGCAATCCATTCCAGGAAAGCTAATTTAAGTTCATACCTGGCAAACATTGCCCTTCCTCAAATAACACCAAAACATCTAGAAAAACTATGTGCACCTATCACTACAGATGAAGTGTTGCGCCTAATTCAAAATATGCCTAAAGGGAAAACACCAGGTCCAGATGGTTACACTAGTGTATACTATGCTACATTTAAACATGAATTAATTAGGGGAAACAGAGTTTCTGTCTGCTCATGTAATTACTATCCCTAAACCTGAGAAATTGTTAACGATGTGCCAAAATTTTAGACCAATATCTTTATTAAATGTTGATGCTAAACTTTATTCTAAGATCTTTGCAGAAAGACTCAGTAATATCATACCGACATTAATACACACGTATCAAGTGGGATTTGTGACGGGCAGACAGGGACCAGATAATATTCTGAAAGTGCTAGATTTATATGGAATTTTAAAACGTACCAAACATGAGAGTATTATGATATCCCTGGATGCCGAAAAGGCGTTTGATCGTCTGAACTGGTTATTCCTTCAGGAAACTTTATCGGCCTATGGATTTCCATCTTTTTTCTTTCTGCAGTTAAAGCTTTATACAGTGTGCCTTCAGCAGCAGTATTGTATGCAGGTTTTCAGTCGCAAGTTTTTTCAATCACTAATGGGACCCGTCAGGGATGTCCACTATCTCCACTTCTTTATGTGCTAGCCTTGGAACCTCTTGCAATATCAATACGGAGAAATGGTAACATCCATGGTGTGTTAGTAGGCAACAAGGAATATAAACTTAGCCTATTTGCCGATGATGTATTTCTTACAATAACGCAACCATTTATAACACTCCCTTCTTTGCATAAAGAACAGCAAATATATAGTCAACAATCATACTATAAACGTAATATCGTAAAAACGCAAGCTATGTCTCTTAATACTACTAAATCAATGGAAGACAGATTAAAAACAAGCTATCAGTATGATTGGAGAGAAGATTACTTAATATTTTTAGGTGTCAGAATAACCAATAAAGAGAAAGAACTCTTCTCAGCTAACTATACGAAGCTTCTGAAATAAATTGATAACCAACTGGATTCATGGAAGCATTTGTTCTTATCTTGGGTGGGAAGGATCGCAGCGCTTAAAATGTCAATCCTACCAAAGATTTTATATCTTTTTAGATCATTGCATATTAAACTTCTGCAAAAGTACATATTGTCTCTCCAAGCATCTATTGTACGTTTCAGCTGGGGTGGCAAACACCCCAGAGTACCTAAAGCTCTACTTTTGAGAAATATGACGAACGGAGGAATGGGAATACCAAATATAAAAGCATATAAAAGCATATTATCACTCAGCCATTTTAATGAATGTTATCAGCGCTCATTCAATGGATTATTCCCCCCAATGGGTAGCAATAGAAAGTAACTATTGTGGAACACAAGACCTTTCAACAACACTCTGGAAACCTTATCAAATGAGGCAAAGAATGGAAAATATGTTACCTTCCACTAAACATCTTCTTAGAATATGGGACACTTGTAGGGACAAAATATGTTCAGCATACCCATGGGCTCTTGCGACCCCAATTAAAATGTTATTATACTGTAATGGTACGTTTCCCTATCAGAAATGGGAAAGAGCAGGTATCACACATTTATTTCACTTATGCAATATAGAGGGCCTTAAATCTTTTCCAGCATTGCAAGAAGAATTTTCATTGCCCTCAAATTTTACATTTGCTTATCTTCAAATTAAAGCGATGGTAATTATAAACAAGATTTCAACAGTAGAATCAACACTACAAGCTTCTATAACGGAATTTAAAAAATAATGTTTATCGTTACGTCCTCCGAAAAAGACATTGTCTATCTGCTATCAAAAACTGGCTAACCCCGCTGTGCAGAGCAATTGGAAATTCATGCAAGATTGGCAAAAAGATTTACAAGTTAATATTCCTTTGACGGAATGGAAACAAATGTTTACTGCTCATATAGGGCTAACCACCAGTACCGCCCACCTTGAAGCAGCACGTGAAATTCTTTATAGGTGGTACTTGTTACCAACACGTTTAAACTCTATGTTTCCTGCAATGCCAAACCGGTGTTGGAGATGTCATAAATGTAAAGGTACTATGCTACATGTTTGGTGGTCATGTGAAGCTGTAAACTCTTTATGGAACAACGTTATAAAGATGATAAAACAAGTGACAAATATTGAGTTGTCCCATGATCCTAAAATTATATTGCTACGACTACTTCCAAATAATCTATCAAAGTCAATCAAGAAAAAGATTTTTCTCTTATTGAGTACAGCATCTATACTAATTGCTAGACAATGGAAAACGAAGGTTTTACCTTCTCGACGAGAAATTGAAGAAGTAATGACCTCAACAGTGGAACATGAATTGCTAATGTGGAATCAGATGAAAATAGGGAAAATGAGCCCCTGCATAGATCAAATGTGGCGGACATATTTACTAACGCAACACTAATTAAATTTCTGAACATCTAGATAAATATAGAGGCCTTCATACAGAATATATTTTCTGACTATAGTGAAATCTATAGAGGATCTCATTTAATTAGTTAAGCAATAAAAAATAATATCATAAATTATTCCAGGCTATTGTATGCTAGAATAGGGGATATGTTAACAGACTTCTACTTAGGTATGATTCTCACTTGAGTATAAGTTGCTGCTTTCCTTTTAGCTAGCTAATGGGTTATTGTTTCCCTTCCTTCTTCTCGCCTTCTTTTTTTTCACCCCTCCCCCCCCCTTTTTTTCTCTCTCCATCATCAACAAGGTTTAGATAAGCTATTGCTAACCAAAACTAGGAAATAAGTCTCCTCTGTTACTAGGCATGGTTGGCACAGTGATACTCTTTGGAGTGAGAACTGTTACTATCAGTGGTTAAAGCACAGAAGACAACATAAGGGTTAATTAAAAAAAGTACTTTTTGAATGTGTGTATTAGTTATCATTGTAATTTACTTTATATAATTTAAGATACACAAGCTATATAAGATAAATTACGTTTTGGGAATTTTGGCTATATAAAGTGATGAACTATATGTTACAATATTGAAGATATGTATAGAGATAAATGATCTCGTTTGGATGTCCCCCTCCCCCTTTTTCTTTTTCTGTATCCTTTATGTTTTGGAAAAATAAAACAAAAGAGTAAATTGTAAAAAAAACAAATATTAACACTAACTTTGGCCAGTGTTTGTGACGAAGTGGCTTATAAAAAAGAAAAGACTGGACATACCCCATTTGCAATACCTTGGGTTGTCTACTATTGCAAATGGTATGCCATCATGGGGGTAATTCTCATTCCTGGGCTACCATACGGCCTCAAAGGCAACATAACCAATCTGGTGAATTCCAATGTGAAAAAAAAGAAAAATGTAACATGCTATAACTGTAACTTCTCAAAACACTATAAAATCTGTACACAGGGGGTACTGTTTTACACGTGAGACATCGCTGAATACAAATATGTGTATTTTGATGGAGTAAAAGCAAACGGCACTTAAATAAATAACATTTCTTATTTTCTCCCATTATTTTATATTTTATTCATATTAAATTATGTTTCATAGCTAAATATTTGATGTTAACTGAAAGCCCCGTTTCCCCTAAATAAAATTATATATAATAAGTGTGGTGAACTTAATATGAAAGAGATGAATACGGGGGAACAGACATATAGTCAAATTCCAGGTTTTGTTTACGTTTTGTTTTGCTCACAACGTTTACATTTGGCTCAGTCCTTAAGGGGTTAAATTAGAGGGGTAAAGGTTTAAAAATAGCATCATGAAATATTACTTTACTGAGAGAGTAGTGGATGCATGGAATAGCCTTCCAGCTGTAGTGGTAGAGGTTATCACAGTGAGGGAGTTCAAGCATGCATAGGATAGGCATAGGGCTATCCTAGCTATACGATAAGGCCAGGGACTAATGAAAGTATTTAGAAAATTGGCAGACTAGATGGGCCGAATTGTTCTTATCTGTCATCACATTCTATGTTTCTATAGCATTATCTTAAACCTAGTCTCACAATAGGCTCAATGTAAAAAAATAAATCTCCTTTCTCTCAAAGGTGTTTTAAGTGCCGCTGACAGAAGCTACCTATGTAGATACAGCAGTTAGCTAATCCTAGTATCACATAAGGATCAATGACCCAGGCTATCTCCACACAGGCACAAAAAGAGTAAAAAACACACAGTATGACTGTAGATATTGAGGAAGACAGACTAACAAAGTGCAGCTTGGAAGTATAGATTCTTTTTTTCTCAAAATATATATTTCTCAGGTTCATTCCTGATAACGGAGTTTGACCCTTATTGGATTTTTCACCAAGTGGAAAATTATAAATCACAAATTACAAAAGTTAATTATACAACTGTGGCATCATCACATTTCAACACTTTCTGCTACAGTGCATTAGCCCAAATGTGTATAAAATTGAATATTCATTTGAAGTGAGAAATAGAAAAATATGGTAAGTGAAATACGAAAATGAGACAGAGCATCTAGGGATTGCTCCTTGTCTCTGTGAAAATGCTCATTAAAAATAGCAACCACATACACATTTCAAATATCCAATCTTTATATAAGAAGGAGGTAAACTGACATGCTGAAAGGACATTCTAAGCACTGGAACCACTATAGTTTAAAGGGAAACTATAGTGCCAGGAAAACAAAGTTGATTTCCTGGCACTATATCTCCCTACAGTGCCCCTCTACATTGCACCCCCTATATATATAAGTGAAGTGTAGAAAGGATGATATCACCTAACAAAAGGAATTGATACCACCTTAATATAAAAAGTATGATATATGTCCAGATATCTAGAAGAGAATAATACTGACATAGGTCAGATATCACTTAACCCATAAGGTATAAAATGCACTCACAGGAGACCGGCAGATTTAAAGACAGCAAGATACTGGATACACCAAACCCGATTGAAAAAGCCCACATAGCGTGGCGCGTCTCGGAGCTGAAGCCATTAACTGGGACTTTTTATTTACTTTTTATTATTACAGGATTATTTTACTATCTTTGATTTTATATTTAAAATAAATGTCCTCTTTTATTACAGCCCATTGGCTTTTTATCCTATCTTGCTGCTAAAGAATGGTAGGTGCCCCCCTCCAGAGGCACCCAGGTCTACCATCTAGAGCCAGGTTCTCATTGGCTCAGAATAAGGTGAGCATAACTATAACTACTGCATGTGCAATTTATGTTGAAACATAGTACACTAGGAGGTTTCTCCTTTTTCTTTCCTTCTTTCCCTGAGGAAACTCATTCCAGCTAAAGGGTGCAGTGTCTCCATACGACACTACTGTGGAAGTGATTTGAGCCTGTCCTTTCTGAGGCTCTAATCCATGTGAGTTTGACTATTGAAAAATTATCACAATACTCTTTCACCTACAGACTTACACTATATTGTGTTGTATTTTTCTGTTCCATTTACATGTATCAACATATATCTGAGATTTAACCCTAATCTAGGGTAAGTGTAAACATATAGCGCTCCACTCATTTGACTAGTACGGTCTGGATTTTTATCCAGACTATACTAGACTCACTCTGGTTCATCTTTATATTTAGTGGGGGAAAGAGAGCACCCACTAGAGTGTAAAGCTTCTTCTTATCACTCTATTATATCTACAAGCGCACTTGACACAGTAATCACCATTGTTTAATAGATGATTTCAAGCCCATCAGAACAACATCAAACATCTGTAGATTCAGGTAACTTCAGGTATGATGTAAATATGCTTTAGGTGGAAAATAGAACACACACATTCTCACATCTTGCTCTTTTCTGTGGACCTTGGCTTCTGGTATCCAGTACTCTTTTTACAATTCTTGTTTTGTTTTTCTTGTTTTTTTTGGTTTTCTAGTCTGTCTGGTTTTCTTTATGCTGGGTTTCTGGGTTCATTCTTATATTCCGTCCCTGGATTTCCCAGTCTCTTGGATTAATTTAAATGTTTGTTTTATTTGCCACACCCGTTTGTTTTCCATCATTCCTTTTGTTTCAGTGTCCTGCAGGCAGCTGCTCAAGGCTTCTGACCTTTCTTACAGGTAAGTGCTATATATGTCTTTTTTGGCTGTTTTAGCATACATTAGGCAGTGTAGGACCTGCCAGATATGGGGTACATTGGCTTGTTGGCAGGCTTATGCAATGTATGATCATATAATGTAACTAAATCCCCATGATTTTCATATATAGTGCTTAGTTATTTCTCCTCTTTTCTTGTCTTGTTTTAGTTTGTATACCCAGTCCATGTACAGTCCTATCCAGTCATGCCCATGTTATGTTCATGTTTCCCTTATGTCTTGTGTACATGTTCTGGGTTTAGCTTCCTATCCTTCTCTGGTTCTGGGTTCTCCTAGTTTTGTCTTGTTTTCATGTTTGGTGCCTATCTCTAGCCTTGCCTTGTTTCTGTACTGGATACACTCTTGCTGCAGAGCCTCCCTATTCAGCTCTGGGAGGTCTGCTTAATTCCATGCTCTTAGTTCCTGGGATCCGCATAAGCTGATTAAGGGTCTTCGTATGTTGCCGTACAAATGCTGGTGCTCAACACCAGAGGGTGTGTGGTTACCCTGCACCAGGCCCTGATAAATCCACTTCTACACTGTGACTCCTACTCTGAACATCAGGCATACTGGGTTCCAGTCCTTGCACTGCCGCCTGGACAGTGTCTGGGTCCCGGGCACCGGACCGCCACCCTCACACAAATATAGTGCAGATGGCAAATGTAAAAAACACAATTTAATAGAATGCACTTACAAAATGGAAGTAAAAACCGGACATATCTCCATGTATAACAGATCTGCAGCTGATCTGGATAATGTAGATGAGACCAGGAACTGGCAATAATACAGGAATAGAGTCCCAGGAAAAGATAAACTCAGAGTCACTGCAATGTTCATCCAACGCGTTTCGTCTTATAGACTTCTTCAAGGATGTATTTGACCTTGTCTTCCACCTTCATTTAAATAGTGATGGTAATTTTCCAATCTATTCCAGGTGTCGGCGTGCGTTTCATGCTGGAACGCTGTATAGTTTCTGATTTCTAATGTTGTCATTTCCGGTATATAGACGTCTGGCGTCATGTTTTCCACCGTGGAACGCAGGTTTTGATTCGGTGATACCAAGTGAAAACATATGTATATGTATATGTATATACATAAAAAGGAAAAATAAAAAAGTTAAAGTAAGAAAATACTTGTGACAAACTCCCCTTTTCAAGTGAATTTGCCACGAGTTCTTGGAGGGGACTACTTGCCAGCCTTTTACCCTGTGACTATGGCCCCTTCAATAGAGCTGGCTAATACACTTCAAAAAGGCTCTGTTTGTGCAATTGGGACTATATGGTTAGTTTACCGAACAACTGCATGAACAGAGACCACTCTGGAACTTGTTAACACCTATTAACAACTTGGAATGTTTCTCACTGCAGTGTTCTAATTGTTCGTCTGGGTGGCCGCGATTCCTATGAACAACCACAAGGTGACAGCTATCTTGTTTGCATGAATGCAGGCAGCAGTGTTTGGGCATAAATCTCATGGAACTGAAATCGGATACAGAAACTCCCGAACACCGCTGGACTTCCATCATCACCTGCATTTGTTTCTATTTAGCTTAGAAGGGCACTGTTCGGTGAGATCATTTGTCTAGATGAAGGGAACAAGCTCCAGGGTAAGACTATTGACTCCGTTTGGTAGTTTGTTAATTTGCAAACTACTGAACTAGACCGTCCGCAAGTCCTGATTCTCTGGAACTGTTTTGGGCATGAAACCATGCGTGCGGTCAGTCAAAAAAAAGACCCCTGCTCTGATCTGGGGGATTTTTGGATATTTTGTTCACCCGGATCAGGGCTATCAGGGGATGTGACGTTATGTGGATGTGTTGTATTTTGGGGTACTTATTGGAATTTATTAAAATATGTGTTTTTTTTCAGTCTAGGGATAATTAAGTTATTGTATTATCTACCTTACTTGTATCACAGGCAGAGGGGAGTGTAGCGGAGAGGTAATCCACAGTATCTCCGCTGGTAGACATGAACAGCATGTAATAATCCAGGTAGGCAGGTACTGTATACAATAATCCCGGTAGCGTTATAAGAATCCTTCCTTCCCAAGAACTACATGACACATAGGCTGGGAGTCAACTGAGGTTTTATTCACAGGTCACAGTATGTATGTGGTTCCCCATGCAAGGGGTTTCCTGAGTGACTTTACAGGGGTTGTACAGTAGGGGACTACATGGGGAACTGAACATACAGGACAATTTTCCCACCATGCACTTCTGAACAAGAGGGATACTCCCATAAGAATATCCTGTTAAGTGGATTATCCCTCTGTGCAGCAGAACCGGTCTTTTTACTTAAAAATGCATAACTTGCACGTTATTCGTGCTATTTAACCAAATGACATCTATATAGATAGCTGGGATCTGAGCGCATACTTCGGGAACTACCGCTCAGATCCCATCCCACTGAGCCGAATGCCACACGAAACATCATTTAATAGCAACACACAAGAAAATACACAAATGAACAGTTTGAATGAAACTACCGAAGGACCGGTGGTCCCGAACGATCTGGAAGTCCAGCGGTGTTCGTGCCGTCGAGTAGCCGATTTTAGTTCCAGGCACATGACGACCAAACACCGCTGGACTAAAAGGGGATCCAAGATGGCCGCCGCCGTGTGGTCGGTATCCGAACGGCGACCACCCTGCGAATCAATTAACCGAGGATAGATACAATGTTGCAATCTGTTAATGGGAGCCACACGACCCCCTGTGTGTGGTCTCCCATTCGGCACATTCGGTGTTGAAAGTCACTGTTCGTGAAGCTACCATAGGAATGCTAGCGGCTTTCGCGCCACTAGCATACGAATGCCCTCTATCACCTATTTAAGCGAACAACATAAAATAAGCCATATATCAAACAGTCTCTCCAGGGCAACCATTATACATAAAATAATAGTCTTAAGTGGCTAGGTTTGCCACAGGGAGGGATGGTATACTGTATGTGGGAGTGTCGTTCATTGTTACATTGTTTTGATTGTCTTGTATACTTTGTGTCCTGTCCCCAACAAGGTCCACCTAGCTGTCAATCTTGTTTGGAAACTTGTATAAAAGGCAGTGTGCCTCCATTAAACAGCTACTCCAGCTTACACTCCAAAACTGTGTGTTGTCCTGTTATTGAAGGGAAAGAAGATTTACTCCTGTGTCTGCTGTTCCAGCTTGCAGGGGATTCAACGGGGAAAGTCCCTGTAATGACTAGAACTAATTCACCATTTGGTTCCAGAGTTCCCAGGACTTAGTGTCGTCTAGTGCCTGGGGGTGTCACAGCTAACTCCCCATTCGGCTCCAGGAAGGAGGTGGCGGTTCCAGGACCCCAGTCGAGCCATGGCGACTGAGGGCAAGAAGTGCTGCAGTTTGTCCACTGTTCCAGCTAGGAAGCAGTCTTGGCAGAGTTACCCAGCCAGGGATACAGGTAGCTCCATTACAATACTTTGCGTCGAAAGTGGACTAATGTCTAATATGAAGAATGTATTATGCTAGGTGTATAACCCGGACTGCAAAAATGTTATAACAATAATATAAGTGTGTGCCTATATCAAAAACACACATATAAAATTAATATAAATTCATATAATAAAGAATAGTGTACAATGAATATATATATATATATATATATATATATATATATATATATATGTAAAAAAATACAAAAAAGTACTGATACCTTTAGTATACTTAGTAAATTAATGTATGAAATATACAAATTCGCTTAATTATACAAACCCGCAACGAGAAAACAAGTTTGAGTACAAAAAAAATTATAATTAAATTAAATAGTAAATATGATTAAATTGGAATCCTCCAATTTAGTTATAATATAAAGGACTATAATCACAAGTAAGAAGAAGAGAATATGTGAGCTGGTAAGAAAATAAAAAAAGGAAAAAAAAACTGGAGGGGGAAGCAAACTGGAGGGGGAAGCAAATTAGAGAATAAAAGAGACAAGAAAGAGGACAAGAGAGGGGGAAGCAAATTAGAGAATAAAAGAGACAAGAAAGAGGACAAGAGAGGACAAACAGAACTTGAGTCTAGACTAGACCTGCCAGGTCTATGTCCTGATTTAGACCTTGTTTTAATGTCCTTAGATTGTAGATCCATGTAGCCTCTTTTTTTATTCAGTTCTGCTTGTCTATCTCCTCCTCTCCAGTTTCTCTCTGCCAAATCAATTCCAATAGCTAAAAAAGTCTCCCAAGTAAAAAGGGGGCATGCGTTACATTGTTTGGGAACACTGTGTTCCATTTTGTTGTTCTTAATGTTATAAAAGTGCTCAGCCAGTCTGATGTGTAATTTGCGTGTGGTTCTACCTATATATTGGGCTCCACAGCCGCATTGTCATAAATATATAACAAAAATACTGGATCATTGTATACATTTCTTATGTTATATTCTTTTTTGGTATATGTGGCCTTGAAATTAAGTGTTTTTCTTTTTTGATGTTTGCATGTAGAACATTTTCCAAAGCTAAAGAACCCTTGTAAATCAAATAGTGTAGGGATTTTCTTATCATCTCTTTTTAGAAGACTTCAAGCAAGTAGATTTTTTTAATTATCAGCTTTTTTATAAATAACTGTTGGATTATCTATAATGAATTGACCCTTTTTTCAATGTATTTAAGACATGTTCAAGTTTTTTTAGCTTGGGAGTTGTACTTTGCTATAAAAGCATATTTAAACTTATTGTTTTCTTTATTTTTTGAATAAGTCTTATTATTAGTAAGTATGGATTTTCTATCTAACAAATTCACATATTCCTTATCCCTTTTCATCTTTTCTGGATCATATCCTTTTTATAGATACCTCTCTTTTATAATGGAAACTTGCTCACACAAAACCTTTTCATCCGAGCAGTTTTTCTTCAAACGTTTGATTTGGCCTTTAGGTATGTTTGTGAGCTGAGATGGATAATGTAGACTGTTTCTGTCTATGGCAGTGTTACAGTCTGTATCTTTTAAAAAAAGTTTTACTTTCTAGTTGATCTCCTTTTACATAGAGGGTTAGGTCTAGAAAGTTTATTTTTTTCTTTATCTATGACAGATGTAATACGTAAGTTGTACTCATTATTGTTTATACATTTAATAAAGGAACTTAGACTATCTGTGGATCCCTCCCATATGATTAAGATGTCATCTATGTAACGTCACCACAGTACAAGAGTGCCCCCACAAACTTTGC
>NC_086318.1:299168991-299288991 GCF_036172605.1 Pelobates fuscus
TGGTCTATACAATCTTCCCCCAGACGGCACCACGGAAGACTGCCCCAACAGGGACACTCGAATTGGGGACTATCTGCAACAACACATCACGAGGACCCTGAGCAGAGAAGTAGCAGAAGAACTGGAAGCCCCAATTACTCTGGAAGAACTACAGGCAGCACTGAAGAAATCCAAGCTAAATAAGGCCCCGGGCCCGGACGGGTTATAGGCCCGATACATCAAAGAATTTGGCGATGTACTATTACCTAAATTACTCACAGGACTCAACTCCTTACTAGACGGGGGGGGACGCTCCCAAGAGATACCTTATCCGCAACGATAGCAGTCATTCCTAAAGAAGGCAAGGATCCCACCAACTGTGCGAGCTACTGACCGATTTCTCTCCTGAACGCGGACCTAAAACTCTTCACGAAAGTCCTGGCGACACGAAGAAGAAGAGTGCTGCCGGACTTAGTCCATCCCGACCAGGTTGGGTTTATCCCAGGCCGAGAAGCGAGAGACAATACCATACGGGCCCTAAACGTCATCCATGCGGCCAAACGTTCTATGCAGAAGGTCCTTCTCCTCTCTACCGATGCGGAAAAAGCCTTTGATCGGGTTGACTGGCGATTCATGCTGGCAACACTCAGAGCCATGGGCTTTGGACCACATCTAATGGCATGGATCTCCTCCCTATACACGATCCCGTCGGCGAGGATACGGATCAACGGAGCCCTCTCTAAACCGGTACATATCCGCAACGGGACGAGACAGGGGTGCCCGCTGTCCCCCCTTCTGTTTGCCCTCTCCCTGGAGCCTTTCCTGGGGGCGGTCAGACGGGACGGGGGTATAGGGGGATATACCCTACGGGGACAAACACATAAGGTAGCCGCGTATGCGGATGACATGCTGTTCTTTGTTAGCGAGCCGATAGTCTCCCTCCCGAACCTCCTGAAGGCCTTCGCTGAATACGGAAAAGTATCCAACCTGAAACTAAACAAGGATAAATCGGAGGCGCTCCCCGTCTCGACGGGAGAAGAGATGACCACCCACCTTATGACCCAATTCGCCTTCACGTGGTACCCTGTCAGACTCAAATACCTGGGAATATGGTTAACGGCTGATCTGACACAGCTTTACACACACAATTTCGCACCGATGCTACACAAGCTGGGATCAGACCTGACGCGATGGGCAGGATTATGCATCTCGTGGTTCGGAAGAATGAATGCTATTAAAATGAACCTCCTACCCCGACTCCTGTACCTGTTCCAAACCATACCTATCCATATCCCGAGAGCCTTCTTCCAAAAGATGGACATGGCCATCACCAAATTTATATGGCAATCTAAGGCACCCAGGCTGAAAAAGCTACACCTCCGCCTACCCAAGGCACAGGGGGGAGTGGGTCTCCCTTCAGTTGTGGATTACTACAGAGCGACACACCTCCATAGAATCGTAGACTGGCATGTCTCCAAAACTAGCAAACAGTGGATACACATGGAACGGAGTCAAATGGATGGGTCGATACCGGCCTTGGTATGGCTCGGAGGCCCGTTGACGAGAGCGCGCTCTCGCAACCACCTGCTCATCGGAGCGACGCTCAGAACCTGGCATACAGTGAGGACCACTCTAATGCTGACCACCACCCCGGGACCATTGACGCCGACCACGCATAATCCGGACCTGGCAGGAGGCCTTACACCGAGAGATATCAAGGCCTTCGGAGACTCGGACTGGACATACATACATCAGTGGTGCTCAGGAGACTCGCTGAAGCAACTACAGGACCTGATACCAGAACGGACACCTTCGGCACTAGACAGATTTCGATACTTCCAAACTAAAACCTACTATCAATCCCACTACGGGAAACATCTTTTCCACAGACCCCTGACCAAATTTGAACAACTTTGCACAACACGCAAACATCTGAGCAGAGGTATCGCACACCTCTATGACCTGCTTCTATCCTCACTGCAGCCTACACCCCTTAAACACATTGCGCGATGGGTAGAAGCCACGGGAGTCACACTAACGGACACCCAATGGCAAAAAATCCATATCTTGGCACACCAAAGTACAATGTGCACCAAACAACAGGAACTCAACTTTAAGATATTGACCAATTGGTACAGGACACCTGAGAGAATACACATGATGATACCAGACGCCTCAGCGATCTGCTGGCGCTGCAATGAAGAAGTGGGCACGGACCTGCACATTTGGTGGTCCTGCAGAGGAATAGCCCCATACTGGCAACAGATATGTTCACAGATCCAGCACATCACAGGCACAGATACCCCGCTTCGTCCACTTCAGAAACTTCTCCATCACACCTCGCTCTCCCTATCGAAATACAAAAAGTCGCTAACTAAGCATTTATTGAACGCAGCCAAGTTGCTAATCCCGAGGAAGTGGAAAACCACGCAGACGCCCAGCCTTCAGGAATGGATGAAACAGGTTGAAGAAATCCATGGCATGGAGCAACTGACGGCCTCCTTGCGCGGCACCACAGAGCGATACATACAGACCTGGACACCCTGGCTGACGTTCATCTCCGGAAGACCGCCATAAACAGCGCCACCTGAAACACACAGAATAGTGGGATACGTGGAGGCAAGGGACATATGGAGCTTGGAGACGCCTCTCGGGTACATCCACATGCTCGGCCGGACGCGGGTAGGGGGCGGAAAGGGACGCCGTACCGCCAGCTACACAAACGACAGACTGACCTCCTCAACCTTCACCCCCCCTACCCCTCTTCCCTTCCCTCTATCTATCCAGCCCCGACCGCTTTGCCAATACAAGCCCGGGGCGGACTGCACCCACACATCTTGGTGTAATAACAAAACCTCAAAAAAAAAAAAATAAAAACCTGAACAGTCAAAATAGCGCACGATTCAGACTTACATGCCCTACATTCACACAGTAATGGTAGACTAAAGTAACTGCGCAAGCAGGCTACTGCTAAGAGGCATAATAAGACCGATGACCCAAGAGACTGCTGACAACCTATCATGGCCTGAACGTATAACAGGACCTGACACAGAGGACATACGAAATGGAGCAATGTATCTGACTAAGGACAGTCAAAGACGAGAGTGACACTGACTTGAAACACGGTAAATAAGAAACCAACTAATACCTTGGACCCACTCTGATGAGAAACTAGGGAACTAGCTTCACAGATGAGTAGAGAAAGGGATCACAAAAGAACAAGGGATCTAAGTACACACAATATATCCTGAATGTTTGGCGACACAGCCTCGAATTGCGATACCTCTTGTGTCTAAATTAAGTTAAAACTAACATATACACATGTATCGAATACTATAATATGGACATGCAACACGTATGTTATTTCCTGAAGTTATATTAGGTACACACAAAAATGGTAAACTAAAGAAGCTGCGCAAGCAGACCAATGCTAGGAGGCAAAATAAGACCGATGACCCCAAAGAATGCTGACAACCTACCACCCACCAGGACCCGAATAACAGGACCTAACACAAAGGACACATGAGACGGAGCTAAGTACCTGACTAAGGACTGACAAAGGCGAGAACGACACTGACTCGAAACACGGACAATAAGAAACCATCTAATACCTTAAGTCCACTCTGGTGGGAATCTAGGGAACTAGACCCACAGATGGATAGACAAAGGGTTCGAAAAAGACCCATGGATCGAATTACACACAATGTATCCTGTATGTTTGGCGACAGAGCCACAAATTGCATTACCTCTTGTTGTTAAATTAAGTTAAAGCTAATATATGCACATGTATCGAATGCTACAATATTGACGTGTAACACGAATGCTATTTCCTGAAGTTATATTTTGACATTGTACTGAAGCAACCACTGTTCATCTTTCAATAAAAAGAGATTGACTAAAAAAAAAAAAAAAAGTAATAACAAAAGGGATCAAAGTCACCCCAGAATTCCTTTAAGTAACCAGAGATATGAAAAGAGAAGTTATAAAACCCAAGTCCATCAAAATAATTATTATAAACCATATAATCAATATGGCCAACATAGAAGTAAAACTCCAGTTAGGACTGAAAGAACGTATTCAAGTGTAGTACAGAGAGGATCAAAAAGTCCCCAAATGTCCAGATCTACCAGGCCCAAAACATTCCAAACAACTTCACCTAAATATGACCCAAAACCAAGACGGGAGCAAAGAGGGAATAGAAATTACACAACAGAGGAAGAAAAATCTTTTCGTATTCCAACTAGAAACAGATTTGAAAAATTAAGAGACGATAACAATGAGGAAATTTTTTTTAGACCAGGGGTGGAGGGGAAGAGAAACCCTCAAAACACCAAAAAGGCAAAGAATACTAGAAGAGGAAATAGAAGAGGGAGAGATAAGTCACAAAAAGAAAAAGACACTAATGAGATAAAGGTTTTTAACTTATCTAAAGTCAATTTATCCCTGACACAAACAAAAATTTTAAGGGTTTTAAATATGCACCAAGCTGCCCAATAAACAAATTCGAAGCTTTTATTGACATTAATAGTTTTACCAGAAAGTTATGTCTTAAAAAAAATATTTTTGTCAAAAAGAAGAAGTAGTGGAAGTATGCAACAGAGAAGAGTCTATAACAAAACATACGGATTTTAAGAAAAAATCCACTTTTTATCCCCAATTTTTAAAAACACAGAGTATGAGGGTGTTTGAAAAAGCATGGTTGGAGGATCTGTACAAGATAAAACCCCTGAACAAATATAAACAGAATCTAACCGCTAAAGAAAGACAGGCTATTAAAGATTTGAAACAAAACAATTCTATTGTGATAAAACCGTCCGATAAAGGCGGATAAGGATATTTATTTAAATGAGATTATAAGACAATTGAATGATGTAAATACATACAGGAAATTGAATAAAAATCCTACTATGGAGATAATAGAGATAATAGCCAAATTCGATAGATTTCTCCAAGAAGGAGTTGATAACAATGTGCTAAATAAAAATGAATAAAAATGAATATTCTTTCCTGAAAGTAGAACACCCACGAATTCCGGTAATCTATGTTCTACCTAAAATTCACAAAAGTTTGGAAAACCCACCTGGAAGACCCATAGTTTCAGGGATAAATTCAGTTTTAACCCAATTATCCCAATACATAGATTATTTTTTGCAACCATTGGTTAAATCTTGCCCAGCCTATTTAAAGAACTCCATGAGCCTTTTGGTTATTCTAAATGATTTTAAGTGGAAAGAGGAGTATTTTTTAGTCACATGTGACGTGACAAGCTTATATACGATCATCGAGCATCAGAAAGGACTGGAAGCGGTAGAATTTTATCTTAGAGAATCTAAGGAACTTTCGGAAACACAAATTGCTTTTTTAATTCAGGGGATTTTTATGATTTTAACTAACAACTACTTCTGGTTTCAAAATTATTTTTATCTTCAAACACGTGGCACAGCTATGGGGACCAAGTTTGCCCCAAGTTACGCTAATCTATTCATGTCCTTTTGGGAGAATACGTTTGTATACCAGGGACATGAATTTGGGGCAAACTTGGTCCTCTACAAGAGATACATAGATGATGTTTTTATGGTATGGAAGGGAAAAGAGAGGGATTTTACTACTTTTTTCGACTACCTCAATTTAAATAACTGGGGGATTAGACTGACTAAAAATATAAGTTCGACTTCTATAGACTTTTTAGATCTTAATATTTTTATTCTGAACAATCAAGTTAAAACTAAAACTTTTTTTAAACAGGTTGATATTAATAGTTTTATCGATATTAAAAGCTGTCACCATGACCCCTGGCTACAAAAGGGCAATTTTTACGCCTGAAACATAACTGTACGGAACAAAAGGATTTTAACGAACAATCTCAATTTTTAAAAAAACAATTCCTGCAAAAGGGTTATAAGGAAGAGATGCTTGAGAGAAGCCTTAGAAGTATAGATACTGTTAACAGGTCTGATCTGTTGAAATACAAAGAAAAGAAAGAAATAGTAAAGACAAATCAAGTCCCCTTAATTTTTAACTATTCTAGCAATATTGGCTTTTTAAAAAAGACTATTGGTAAAAACTGGCACATCCTTAATCAAGAGCACGATATCAAGGAATTTTTGGGAGAGAAACCAAAATTCATCTTCAGAGGTGCCAGGAATCTGAAGCAAATCTTAACATCTAGTTTTATTAATAGCGAAGAAAAACAAACATTTATAGAGGACTGGTCCAAAAAACAAAAGGGTTTTTTCCATTGTGGAAACTAACGCCTGTAAAAATACTAAAATCAGCAAAAGAAAAAAAAGACGTTTTTATCATGCATAACTAAGAAACAATATCCTGTACGGTCCTTCATCTCCTGTGAATCCAAAAATGTTATTTATTTATTATTATTTATTGTCTCTGTGGTCTACAATATGTAGGGAAAACCTCTAGATCATTAAAAGTTTGTGTGAACGAACACATCAGAAATATAAAAAAAGGTTTTCCCAACCACAGTGTGTCGAAACATTTTTTAGTAATCCATCAATCATATCCGAAAGATCTAGAATTTATGGCCATTCAAAAAGTTTTAACTAATTGGAGAGGAGGAAACGTTGCTTTAAATCTTAGCAGAAAAGAAAGCTCTTGGATATTTGACATGCAAACTCTATATCCAAGAGGGTTAAATTTAGATTTTGACATAGGTCCGGTTTTATGAAGTTGTTGCCTGTTTTATTAAGAGTTTTTTTTACAAAATACCTATATTTATTTACATTTTTTATTTTATATCTTTTATGCATTATGTATATTTTATGTTTGAGTACATATGATAATACTTTGATCTTTTTATCCCCTTTTTTTTCTCTAACTCCCTATTGAGCTAAATTGGTATTTTGCGCTGGACTTTGGACTTTTATTTAAATACTTCGTTCATTTTGCTTATTCCCTTACCCTCCTACGTTTTTGCCCACACGGAAATGGCGTTTGATACATGTAATTGTGAAAATACTATATCGAAATACGGAAGAACGAAAACATCCAAACACGGAAATGATGTATCGGCATGTGCCGGCGGATATGACGTATCGGCAGAAAGACTGAGAATCACGTGAGCGGATACGAGCTTTTGAAACGCTCGGCCATGATGAGAAGGTCAATTCTCATGGCCTGGAGTAGGATATAACGCCATATTGGATGGGAACAAGCACCGGAATCTCCTTATATGGGCATGGAGGGTGGGAATTTGATTTTATACACATATGTTTGGAATGTTTTAATTAAATATGTAATATAAAAGTAGAAACTTTCAATGTAATAGTATTGCACCTGAGGAAGACCAAGAGAGTGGTCGAAACGCGTTGTGCTAATTATTTTAATTGTGAATAAAATATTTGATTATCAACTTATCCTGGTTCCTGACTGTATCCAGACGAAATGTGATGTCCGTTTCTGGTGGGACCTATCTGCACAGATCACTTTACAAAGATCATTTGATGTGCCTTTAAAGTAGAGAGCCGACTGATATGGCTCTCTAAAGTGTGAGTGCTTCTATTTATTTGCTCTAAGAATATTGGGATTTTATATATTGCCCTATGAAAGTTGTTTATTTTACAGAGTACATCAAATATCCAAAGTGTGCGCAGAACCTCCTTTTCTTTTGTCTAAAATTGCGTAAGTGTTTTTAGGTGACTAAAACACGGGTTTGGTTTTTAGACGCACTGGGATTTTATGTGTGCATATTGCTTAGCGCCATTTCACCTAATTTTTGTGTGTGTGCATAAGAGAGTCTTCCAATCCTTCCCAAATATAAAATAAGTAATTGATGTACTTAAAATAGGTGACCAGGTTTGCCCTTCAAGCATAATACCCCAGATGGCTCCTGACTCCTACTCAACCATAAAAAGGTTAGCATAGCTGGGGCAAACTGGGTCCCCACGGCTGTCCCTTGTCTCTAAAAAAATAAAAATAAAAATTGTTAGTTAAAATAATATTAATCCCTTGTATGGTAAAATTGATTTGTTCTATAGTGATTCTATTCTCTGCTTTTAAAATCTTTTCAACTGCTTTATATTACATTTTTATACACCTGTAGGAGTATTATATAACATTGGCGCTAACTTCTTTTTTCTTCTTTCACCATGTGAGTGAGCTTGGCAAATCAGAGCTTTGATTTCAAGTACCAGAGCTTGCAGAACAATTTCCACATGTTCTGCAGCTCTGCAGTCAGTGGAGGTGTAGCTGTAGACAGGAGAGCAAGGGCCAAGGCCTCTGGACCACCAGCGAGGAGGAAAGGAGAGGAGACTATTGGATCACCAGGGACTAACTGCACAAAAAAGGTATTTTAATGGTTGTCTTGCTCCCCTCCCCCACACACTGCCTTAAATCCTGTGTGGGTATCTGTGTGTCAGTGTATGTGTGACAGTGTGTGTATTTGTGTGCCCTTTTGTGTGTGTGTTTGTGAGTGTATCTGTGCCAGTGTATCTGAGCATGTGTATCTGTGTGTGTAACTATGTGTCATTGTATGTTTCTGTGTTTGTATTGGCACACCTGTGCATATGTGTGTGTGTAAGTTTATACACTACACACCTGCATTCAAACATCAACATTCACACACATACTCAATACATACACAATTCATACACACACTGCATCCACTAGACATGAGCACTGACGCATTTCATGTCCACTTTAGACTTGGGGGCCCAGACATTGAGCTGTGTAAGGGGCACCAACATTTCTGATCCCCCTACACACAATAGATCATCTATAGGCACACACTACACCACCTACACACATAAAATTCCTGACATACACACTCTGGATTCCCTATGCATACACTAGATTCCTTGTAAGCAAACACACTTCACAGTCCCTACACACACACTACATTCCCTATAAACACACACCACAGCCCAATAGCACACATTCACTACACACTCTCCCTCTTTACAGCCTGTAGCAATGCATATTACATTTTTAACACAACACCACACAACTTAAACCGACCTGTTCACACATATATCCTTGTGAGTGTACATTTGGTTGTTTTAAACCTTTATTGTTCTATTAAATACTATACTATGATACTGCTTTTTCTCTTTTTCTCGTTATATGATCCACTACATACAAATTTTAAAGCCTTTTCAAGGTAATAATATTTTGTTTCACATTTTTTGCACATAATTGTGAATTTGCATATTGCATTTTATTTGACAATATTTTGGAGTATTTTTAAAAATGTCTAACATTTCTAGAAACAGGGTGGAGCTAGTGCTGTTTAGACGTGTCAATATTACAGTCACAAGTGAGGGCTGCAGAGATATTAGCTGTAACTAAGGAGAATTCTTCTTAGACCCCAAGACCCCAATACTGTACAGCTTAAGCGCCAGGGGCAGAAGAGAATTGTTTGTCAGAAGAAGGCGGCAGTCGTGCGAGAGGTTCAGGTAATTATACCTCGACTTTTCTTGTTCACTCAAGTCACCAGACCACCTGCAGCTTTGTCACCATTGGGGATCTTTGCAAATTATGCAACGTCCCCAGACGGTGACAGTGCAGTTTTAAGTAAAAAAACAAAAACAAATTGAAGCTGTGTCACTAATGGGTTTATTGCATATACTTATTGCATACTATTGTTAATGCAGTCACTCTGTAGAAAGTTTTATAAACAAGGAAAATCAAATAAATTCAGTTTAATCACATACATGTATTAATTTAACAAAACGTGCTTCTTAAAAAAAAATTTAATGTATACCCTTTCTTACAACAATCTGCTAATTTTAGAATAGAATAAGTGAAAGTATAATTCAGCTCTGTTAGACAATCTGATTTGGTCACTTGTATATATTTTCAAAATTTGCTTTACAATTATAAAAAAAATGTCAGTGATTATTTATATAGATATAGAAAAACTTAAAGTGAAGGAACGTAAAGTGATCAAACCAGTTTTATCATGTTTGAGCTACACAGTGAATGTCAATAATATATTCCAACAAATGCATTAGCAAAATCACAAATTTGTAAATGTAAACAAATTTTTTACATCATTTAAGTCATTAACTGTATAATTGGCTTTATTTCTTTTCCGGAATTAGCTTATTCATGGTTAAAAACACAAGTATGTTAAATATGTCCAAAATTTAATTTGGCCTAGGCAGGTCTTTTGTGAATCAATTAACACAATCAATGTTCTCAGTAAATATAGTGTTTACTAGACAAATATTCAAAGCAGAATTACAATTATTTTATATCACCTATTATGCTATGCTGGTGCAGTATATGTTAATGTCACAATGTTCTAGTTATAGTTATTCATTAAAAAATTGAACTTTCAACCAATGACTTATCAAGTGACCAACAATTTTTGAGTTCCTAATTTACATTAGCACAGGAAGAGTAACTAGCAGATAGTTCATTATTTCCAGTTAAATCGGGGACTCAATCGCTAGTATGGTAGGCTGTTCAATGGTGCTGTCTGTATCCAAAGAAGACCAGTCTAGAAAGTCTGTTGCATTGTCTAAACTCTGATTAACTTGCACAGATTGAGAATTCCCTATTGTAGGAGACTCATTTGAGACAGGACTGCCATTATGAAGAGTGTTTGCAAATCTGTTTTCATATTTATATATAGTATCCATTTCTTTTTCATCACATGGTGATGAGCAAAATGGCTCATCTGAGAATTCAGAGCATTCAAATGAAGGTGGTTTGCTAAAAATGTCAACATTTTTCCGCTTGGATATTTGAGCTTTTAAATGAAATTGATGCATACTATGCAGTTTGTCTCCTGTCATACGTTTGTAGGCACTTGCTGAAATGTACTTAACAGCCCCTTTATGATTGTTTTCTACTGGTGATAAAATTTTTCTCAATTCTTGTAATCCAAAGATACCTGAAATGGAAGAATATATACTTCAAAATAAGTAAGGCTTGAATTAAAAAATAAAAATTTAAATTAAACCTGGACTTACCTTTAATTAAATTAACTAAAATTGTAATGTCTATTATTGCATATGTGGCTGCCCTTCTTAGATACATTACTGAATGCAGAACATTCTAACATTAAATAATATGTTCGAATTGTGTTAATGGAATTGGATAACTTCCATTATAGTTCAATATATCTATATGAAAATTAATCTTACTATTTAAAACTGAATATGAATATATATATATATATATATATATATATATATATATATATATATATATATATATATATATATATATACCGTATATACTCGAGTATAAGCCGAGTTTTTCAGCCCATTTTTTGGGCTGAAAAACCCCAACTCGGCTTATACTCGAGTCATAGTCTGTATTATGGCAATTTGCATTGCCATAATACAGACCGGGGGAGAGGGGGGCTGGCAGAGCTGTAACTTACCTGTTCTGCAGCTCCTGTCAGCTCTCTCCTCCTCCGCGCCGTCCGTTCAGCACCTCGGTCAGCTCCCAGTGTAAGTCTCGCGAGAGCCGCGGCTCTCGCGAGACTTACAGTGTGAGCTGATAGAAGGAGCTGCACAGACCGCGCGGAGGAGGAGAGAGCTGACAGGAGCTGCAGAACAGGTAAGTTACAGCTCTGCCAGCCCCCCTCTCCCCCCCACTGAACTGCCACTGGACCACCAGGGAAGGAGAGCCCCCCTCCCTGCCATGTATCAAGCAGGGAGGGGGGCGAAAAATAAATATAAATAAAATAAGAAATAATAATTAAAAAAAAAATAATAATAATAAAAAAAATAATAATAAAAAAAAGGGGGTATAAGGACCACTGTGGGAGGGGGGGGGGGTATAAGGACCACTATGGGAGGGAGGGGGTGGGATAAGGACCACTATGGGAGGGAGGGGGGGTATAAGGACCGCTATGGGAGGGAGGGGGGGGATAAGGACCACTATGGGAGGGAGGGGGGGATAAGGACCGCTATGGGAGGGAGGGGGGGGGATAAGGACCGCTATGGGAGGGAGGGGGGGGATAAGGACCACTATGGGAGGGAGGGGGGGGATAAGGACCGCTATGGGAGGGAGGGGGGGATAAGGACCACTAGGGGAGGGGAGGGGGAAGTAAGGACCACTAGGGGAGGGGAGGGGGAAGTAAGGACCACTAGGGGAGGGGTGAGTCAGGACCACTGGGGGAGGGGGGTGAAGGAACACGGGGGTGGGGAGGTAAGGACCACTGAGGGAGGAGGAGGGGAGGTCAGGACATATGGGGGGGGCAAATATCCTTGCACCGGCCCTGCACACACTGCATTCATACACACACTGCACTCACACACACTGCACTCATACACACACACTGCACTCATACACACACGCTGCACTCATACACACACGCTGCACTCATACACACACGCTGCACTCATACACACACGCTGCACTCATACACACACGCTGCACTCATACACACACGCTGCACTCATACACACACGCTGCACTCATACACACACACGCTGCACTCATACACACACACGCTGCACTCATACGCACACACTGCATTCATTATACACACACTGTAAATAAATATTCAATTAATATATTTTTTTTAGGATCTAATTTTATTTAGAAATTTACCAGTAGCTGCTGCATTTCCCACCCTAGTCTTATACTCGAGTCAATAAGTTTTCCCAGTTTTTTGGGGAAAAATTAGGGGCCTCGGCTTATATTCGGGTCGGCTTATACTCGAGTATATACGGTATATAAAAAATAGAAAAAATACCGGCACTCTAGGTCTTCCAAATGATGGTGTTTAATTGCAGATCATCCAAGGTCAACGTTTCAGCCCTGGTTCAGGGCTTTCATCAGGACACATTTTTTTATGTGTCCTGATGAAAGCCCTGAACCAGGGCTGAAACGTTGACCTTGGATGATCTGCAATTAAACACCATCATTTGGAAGACCTAGAGTGCCGGTATTTTTTCTATTTTATACGTTTTTGTTTCACTGTGCACCAGGCTATAATTTAACAAGTTGGAGTGCAGGAATTTTTTGTTTCACTATATATATATATATATATATATATATATATATATATATATATATATATATATATATATATATACACACACACATACAGGGAGTGCAGAATTATTAGGCAAATTAGTATTTTGACCACATCATCCTCTTTATGCATGTTGTCTTACTCCAAGCTGTATAGGCTCGAAAGCCTACTACCAATTAAGCATATTAGGTGATGTGCATCTCTGTAATGAGAAGGGGTGTGGTCTAATGACATCAACACCCTATATCAGGTGTGCATAATTATTAGGCAACTTCCTTTCCTTTGGCAAAATGGGTCAAAAGAAGGACTTGACAGGCTCAGAAAAGTCAAAAATAGTGAGATATCTTGCAGAGGGATGCAGCACTCTTAAAATTGCAAAGCTTCTGAAGCGTGATCATCGAACAATCAAGCGTTTCATTCAAAATAGTCAACAGGGTCGCAAGAAGCGTGTGGAGAAACCAAGGCGCAAAATAACTGCCCATGAACTGAGAAAAGTCAAGCGGGCAGCTGCCAAGATGCCACTTGCCACCAGTTTGGCCATATTTCAGAGCTGCAACATCACTGGAGTGCCCAAAAGCACAAGGTGTGCAATACTCAGAGACATGGCCAAGGTAAGAAAGGCTGAAAGACGACCACCACTGAACAAGACACACAAGCTGAAACGTCAAGACTGGGCCAAGAAATATCTCAAGACTGATTTTTCTAAGGTTTTATGGACTGATGAAATGAGAGTGAGTCTTGATGGGCCAGATGGATGGGCCCGTGGCTGGATTGGTAAAGGGCAGAGAGCTCCAGTCCGACTCAGACGCCAGCAAGGTGGAGGTGGAGTACTGGTTTGGGCTGGTATCATCAAAGAAGAGCTTGTGGGGCCTTTTCGGGTTGAGGATGGAGTCAAGCTCAACTCCCAGTCCTACTGCCAGTTTCTGGAAGACACCTTCTTCAAGCAGTGGTACAGGAAGAAGTCTGCATCCTTCAAGAAAAACATGATTTTCATGCAGGACAATGCTCCATCACACGCGTCCAAGTACTCCACAGCGTGGCTGGCAAGAAAGGGTATAAAATAAGAAAATCTAATGACATGGCCTCCTTGTTCACCTGATCTGAACCCCATTGAGAACCTGTGGTCCATCATCAAATGTGAGATTTACAAGGAGGGAAAACAGTACACCTCTCTGAACAGTGTCTGGGAGGCTGTGGTTGCTTCTGCATGCAATGTTGATGGTGAACAGATCAAAACACTGACAGAATCCATGGATGGCAGGCTTTTGAGTGACCTTGCAAAGAAAGGTGGCTATATTGGTCACTGATTTGTTTTTGTTTTGTTTTTGAATGTCAGAAATGTATATTTGTGAATGTTGAGATATTATATTGGTTTCACTGGTAAAAATAAATAATTGAAATGGGTATATATTTGGTTTTTGTTAAGTTGCCTAATAATTATGCACAGTAATAGTCACCTGCACACACAGATATCCCCCTAAAATAGCTAAAACTAAAAACAAACTAAAAACTACTTCCAAAAATATTCAGCTTTGATATTCATGAGTTTTTTGGGTTCATTGAGAATATGGTTGTTGTTCAATAATAAAATGAATCCTCAAAAATACAACTTGCCTAATAATTCTGCACTCCCTGTATATATATATATATATATATATATATATATATATATATATATATATATATATATATATATCTTATTTCAGATGAGCTTTGTCTTTCTCTTTATGGCTGTATAGCTCTTGGATATTTATTTTCAGAAATGTAAAAAAAAATGTTTAAGTCTAACTTGCCAATAGTTAACTTGTGATAACACTCCAGTGATATGCCCTAAAGCTTTTCATAATCCAGCAACTTTCTGCTTATGTTGAACATGCTATAAAAGATTACTCCTGAATACACCAAAAAATGGATTGTAGGATCACCAACTACGAAACGTATAGAAAACTTTGTTTTCAATAATGTAGGGATGCAAGAGAATCAAATATGAAATTGTCAAATCTAAAAAATGTATTTGCATCAGAAATAGCAACAGACAGAGAGAGCAAAATAGTAAATATGTTCATAAACTAATAGATAACATAAGAAAAGCTGTCAGCTTGGTAATACAAACATGGTTATACATTCGAATTATAGATACCCAGAGTATTACCTTGTGCATTGGTCTCACAATTCAATGAAGGGTCATAGGAAGGGGTCAGAATTGTTTCTTCTTTAATTGGGCTCAAAGATGTTGGTGCTGCAAAAAAAAAAAAGAAAAAAGAAAAGAAAAAAGAAAAAAGAAAAAGATGGAAAAAAAGTACTTAATGAGTTTTCAAATCAAGCACATTTTCTCATTAGACAAGTTCTCTAAAGACATGAAAAACGAGAGAATACAAAACAGTCTGCATATATTAAACACAATTAGATTTCAAATCAAGATTGTATAATTTACTATGTTTGCAGAGATAGATATTAATGTTTTTCCAAAGCCAATGAAATATTTAAACAGAAAAATAGTCTTTTTACAGATTAAACATTTTTCATATAATAAAATGGTAATAACCACTTTGAGATTTTGAAGCTCTTCAGTAAATTAAATTGTTGTAGCACTGTAAACATTTCACCATTATACAAGTCAAAACACATCTATAATCAAAAAGCAGTTTTTCATGATCTCTTGAAGCGTCAAAGTTTAATTCATATGTATTTCATTATTTTTTTTTTATTTTATGTGCCATAGAAAAACAGGTCAAAGGCTACCAAATCATGCATTCATTACATTAAATGTATTAACACATAAGGCTATATTTATTTTAAAACATAAGAGGATAACATATTTTCTATTTGTGGATGTGGAAATGTTTTTACTAGATTTGAACGTCGACTCAATTGCCTCCTAACCTATGTCCCTAACCTAATGAAATATCAGTGGCTTTATTTCAACATTTTCTGGAGATACAGATTCCGCTAATGTGTATAATGAGCAGTACACCCCTTTACACTTACCTTAAATACCTTATACTTTGAAAAATAATTTTTTAAGTTTTTGTCTTTTCTTTCCTCAAAGGAAAACTATTGTGCGATGAAAAAACAAACTTTTTTGTGGCACTATAGCTTCCCCCTCCACCAGGTCCCCCACCCCCATAGTGCAGAAGGGGTTAAAATCACTTTTTTCACTTACCAGTGTCCAGTGCCGATGTCCCTTGGCGCTGGCTCGGGTCAGCCTTCACTCCTCCCCTGCCGAAGGGGGAGACCTAATGCACATATGCGGCAATCGCATTACGATTTCCCCTAGGAAAGCATTATTCAATGCTTTCCTATCGGGATTCCGGTGATGCTGGAAGTCTCAATGCATAGCGTGAGGATATCCAGCATCATTTAGCAGACCAAAAGTCACCTAAGCACCTGGAAGTCCCTCTACTAGACAGCCACTAGAGGAGGAGTTAGCCCTAACAGGTAATAATTGCAGTTTATTAAAATCTGCAATATTTACATGTTTAGGATTAAGGGTGATGGGACACTGCACCCAGACCACTTTAATGTATTTATTGTTTGAGTTGATTATATTTTCACTTACACACTTTTTGATGGGATTGACAGCTGTCTACATGGTTTCTGGTGAAAGTGATTGCTGCAGGCTGAAACCTACTGTTTGATGGCAGACAATATGTAGATTGATCTCTTTAGGAGCTGGTTTATCTGAGATCCCAGCTTTTCAAATGCATGTATTTGATTTTTGTTAGTTCTATCACAAATCACGTATAGCTATCAAAAATCTAATTTGTGCACTTTGGCTTGTAGGTCTCCAGCACAAAGATTCCCCCTGCTCACAAGTGGCATTGAATTTATGTGCTCTAGACTTTATATGTCTCCTCACTATAACCAATATGCATACTATTGGTTAATGATGCTCTGTAAATACTTTATTTGCCTTGGTTTTGTGTTGTCATCCTTGTGGGTTCATCCTTCTATTGCAAAGTATTGTTTTACATGCTTAGATGTATGCATGTAATATCTGCTCCAGTACACCCAGACATTAAGGCCTATTATTACATGTCCTTTCACTATCTCGCTATCACGTTGTCATGAAGCAGGGATTCTAAATGCATACACAATGTTGGGTCTCTTGGATTTTAGATGACAGATTAGTCCTGAAGAGGTGCAGCTACACTTGTCACATTCCAGTATTGATTTATGCCTTGTGAACAGAGAGATGCTCCTCAAACTGACAACAAGATTGGACAAATTATTTCGCACTTATAACCTCCTTCATTGCTCACCAAGCCAAAGGGAGGTAAACTGGAGATGTAACAATGAAAGTTAGGGGTTAACAGTAAAAACATTTACCAAAGTAAAAAAATAAAAATTGCTTATTACCACTAAACTTATTACAAACTAGTAAAAAAAAATATCACATGCTAAGGTTCAAAATATGCATTTTGAAATAACATGGGGTGGGAAAATGGTAGGACTTTGTGGGGTAGCTTGAATTAGAAAACTGCTAAAATGCTCCAAAAGGGAACACTGACTCAACAGCATATATGAAAATTTGAACTGGAAAATCTGAAATTGGAGAGCAGAGGGAGAAGAAACATCCTGCGCATACATGGAATTTTTGAGGCCACAAGATATTCCAGGTAACCAAGACCTACTTATTCAGTGATATTTTGGGAAGACCCACTGGCACTCTAGTAGTGTTTGACAGAGCCAACAGTACACTTAATCCTTTCTCAACAGATTAAATCACCGCAAGAGACATGCTGCATAAATAATTACAACTTAAAACGGATTACATGAAATAGGCCTTTTTTCAAGATGCCTCAAATCAGATATACAGATATATTTGAGAACACCTTTCTAGTTTGCAGAACCATAAAACATTGAAAACTATAACAAACCGTTAACTTATTAAGGTGAACATAAACCATGGACAACGATCCATGGCCAATGACCCATATGACATCTCAAACTGACACTGGCCTGGGTCACCCAGAATTATTTTTTATTAGGAAATGTGGCATGACTAAAGAACTGGGTGGTTAATTTTACTGGTTTTAGGTAGAAGAATCAGACATCCGTAGGCACGGTAGGAAAGGGCTGACAAGGTGTAAAATGTAGCATCCACAGGTAAGAAAGTATCACTGTTATTGAGAATTTCTGACTATACACATTTTGCTTGTTCTTGCTCATCGGACCTTGGCCCTTTTGATATCCTAAATAAGAGTCAGAACACAGGCTTCTGATAACAATAATAATACATATATTGTACAGAACTATGCCTTCTGCTGCTAATATTCAGAATGACGTGAGGATGCCCTACAAAAAATACAACAAATTACTAGTGTAAATTAAGTCATCTGAAGGAAGTAGAGAAGTTCACATGCAACTATGTTAGTATTATCGACTAACCCCTGATCAACCAGACTTTTGTTCAAATCACTCAGCTACGACTGCCCGCTAAAAAGTTTAGAATGACATCCAAACTGGCATGGAGGAAGGAGAACTAACTGAAGCTATTTTCCTTGATTTTGCCAAGGCCTTTAATATAGACCATGGCATTTTATTGCAAAAATGTAAAAACGCACATATTGGTGATCATCCTCTAACCTGGTTTCAGTCATATGTATAGGATTGAGCATAATAGGTGTCCAATTTTGACACTACCTTCCTCGCTCTAACAGTCATGACTGGTGTTCACCAAGACTCCATACTCTGTCCCCTACTATTCACATTATTCATAAATGATCTATCTAACATCTGCAAAGCCTCAAATGCACACATGTATGCAGGCCACGCCATAATCTACACTAGTAAGTCAAATCTACCTCAGCTTGAGGCTGTGCTCCAAGACCAGAGGTAGAAAAGTGAATCACAGATACACTTTGCATAAACATAGACAAAACAGTCACAATGATCTTTGTCTTAAATTACATAACTTACTAAATTCCCATGTATGTATGCATTTTAATATTATTTTGTATTTTTAATATTATATTGTACTCTATTGTAACAATGCAATGTTTGTGGGTCCAGGTCATACTTGACAAATTTGAGAAATCTCAATGTGTCTTTCATGGTAAAATACTTTATACATAAATAAAGAAGTCCACTATACTATGTAATGGACCAGCCTCGTAAAATGTGTATGAAATGGATAAATTGTGACCATTCCACAAAACAAAACTTTTTTTGTCAGACATACAGCTAAAAAGCACATTTTCTTTAAACTCCTTAATAAGGATGTTTTTTGTGCAGTAAACATATCTCTGGCTGCACGGGTAGTTTATGCCTAGACACATTATAAATCAGTTGTTGGACAGGTTTCCAAAATGTGGTTAAGATTTGACAAAGCCAGCAGATATGACTGATATAGCCGATTTTATTTCCACACCTCGAACAGTTCGGAGATGCATCTGTTTGGAATTGGGTTACTTGTTGGAGGTGTGTAGATAACATAGGCTCCATCAGTCATGTGCTGCTTCAACGTGATATAAACAGTGTGTAGATGTTTTAGTCAACCTCATTGCAGAATGCCACTGGTTTGGGGTTAGATTACATTTAAGCTTATCCTTCCAGCGTAGCATGAATGGATATTTCCATTAGCCTCTTATTGCAGACAGATGCTTGTAGTCACCACTCTGTTCCACACAGTTTTCCAAAATTAAAAAAAAAACAAAAAAACATTAGCCTTACCCATACTCGATATAGGTTTTAGTCTGATGTATATAAAAAGCTCCTTGCTTGGATATATGGTAAGTGCTGTGAATGTCTGAAAAATGTCACAACTACTTTTGTTAAAACCAACCATGTCCAGTGGTAAGTTACACATACTGCAAAACAAACTCCACAGAGGTTTATATGACAATGGATCTGGGCTAAGAAGTTTGGAAATCCATATATTCCACATCTGCAAAGAAAGTCGAGACTGGAGAAGTCATAATATGTTGCATTTTCACTTTAACCCCTTAAGGACACATGACGTGTGTGACACGTCATGATTCCCTTTTATTCCAGAAGTTTGGTCCTTAAGGGGTTAAGCATTCATTGTGTTGAACTATTTCTATTACTGTTGTTTGATTTGTTCATTGCAAATAGCTAAAAGTATACATTTTGACAACAAACCTGATTTTCAATGGAAGTTGAATAATATTGATTACAACTGTATCTATGGTCAGTACCTTGCATACGTATTTGAGTAAAAAGTATAGTCAAGAGTTGCTGGGTATAACGATTACCATGTATCATATCCCATGCTTTTGGAGAAGGTCACCAACTTTAGCACTCAAAGCATGTTTACTTTTTTTTATTTAATCTTTGTTTTCCTATTAACCCCTTAAGACCGGAGGGCGTACATTTACGTCCTTTTTAAAGCGGCTCTAAACGCCGCAGGACGTAATTGTACGCCCTCCGTTTTTTTTTCCACTTACCCGGTCGCCGGCGATCCGACGCCGGCAATCGCGGTTGGGGGGACTCCCAGGGAGCCCCCCACGGCACCTCCGTCCTCTTCAGCCCCCCCCCCCCCCCCCCGGGCCATGAGAGAGTGAGGTCCTTGCGAGGACATCATAATCACATGGCCGGGATAGCTGGCTCAGGCATTGCCAGCAGGGGCGCTAACTGTAATGACAGTTAGTCCCCCTGCTGGCTGGAAATCAAATTAAAATAATTAAAATAAGTGTAAAAAAAAAATATATACTTAGATCATATATATATATATATATATTATATATATGATCTAAGTATATATATGCACATATACACACACACACTGTCTAGGTGTATTTTAATATTAATATATATATATATATATATATATATATATATATTAATATCAAATTACACGTAGACTGATACTGATTAAATATATATATATATATATATATATATATATATAATTATTGTTATATATATTTATAATATAAAAAATATGTAAATACGTAAAAAATAAAATAAAAAAATTAAAAATAAAATATTAAAAAATAAATATATGTGTTTTATTTCGTTCTAACTGTATTGTGATATTAATATATATATTTATATCAAAATACACGTATAACGAAATAATATATATATCTATATACATAAATATATACGTATATATCACTATATATATACCTATATATATAAATAATATTAAAAAAAAAAAAATATATATATATATATATATATATATATATATATATATATATACACATATATATATATACACATATATTAATTCTACACATATATTTATGTAATAATTTTACATAATTAGGTATCCTAATTAATTACAATTAGCGGGACCTGCCTGACAACCCATGCTGAAAGTATAGGGAATTTAATTTGCTAGCACTATATTTAACCCTATAACTTTCCAAGACACCATAAAACCTGTACATAGGGGGTACTGTTTTACTCGGGAGACTTCGCTGAACACAAATAATAGTGTTTCAAAACAGTAAAATGTATTACAACAATGATATCGCCAGTAAAAGTGAAGTGTTTTGCATTTTTCATGCACAAACAGCACTTACACGGACAATATTATTGCTGCAATACTTTTTACTGTTTTGAAACACAAATATTTGTATTCAGCGAAGTCTCCCGAGTACAACAGTACCCCTCATGTACAGGTTTTATGGGGTTTTCAAAAATTATAGCGTCAAATATAAGGCTTGTGTTTCATTTTTTTCACATTAAAATTCGCCAGATTGCTTACGTTGCCTTTATGACCCCATGGTAGCCCAAGAATGAAAATTACGCCTATGATGGCATACTATTTGCAATAGTAGACAACCCAAGGTATTGCAAATGGGGTATGTCCAGTCTTTTTTAGTAGCCACTTAATCACAAACACTGGCCAAAATTGGCGTTTTTTGCATTTTTCACACACAAACAAATACTAACGCTAACTTTGGCCAGTGTTTGTGACCAAATGGCTACTAAAAAAGAATGGACATACCCCATTTACAATACCTTGGGTCGTCTACTATTGCAAATGGAATGCCATTATGGGTGTACATTTATTTCCTGGGCTACTATACAGTCTCAAAGGCAATGTAACCAATCTGGCGAATTTCAATTTCAAATGTAACACGCTATATTTGACCCTGTAACTTCCCAAAACACCATAAAACCTGTACATAGGGGGTACTGTTTTACACGTGGGACTTTGCTGAATACAAATATGTGTATTTTATTGCAGTAAAAGCAAACAGTATTATGACATTGTCAGTTACAAATGTCATGTAGAACTAAACAAATAAAACACAATCTTATTTTCTCCCATTTTTTTCATATTAAATTATGTTTCATAGCTAAATATTTGATATTAAATGAAAGCCCTGTTTCCCCTGAATAAAATGATATATAATAAGGGGGTGTGCATCTAATATGAAAGAGGTGAATTACGGTTGGACAGACATATAGCGCAAATGCCAGGTTTTGTTTACATTTTGTTTCGTTCACAACTTGTACATTTGGCTGCGGTCTTAAGGGGTTAAATACATGCAATGTTTAGACAAAAACACAAAATTCCAGTTCCAATAAAAATACATTGGTGCTACCACAAGAAATGAAACCGACATTTAATTACAAATTATCCATTGCCGTGTGGAGAAGCAGTGACCTAACCAACCATGTTACCGCTAAAATACCACAGAACATCAACCTTAACCCAGGCCCATTAAGTGTCTGTTGTACTTAGCCATGTTTCCCACATATTGTGACTCTTTGGGGACTTCAGTAAAGATAAACTCAAATCTCTTTTCAACCTATTCTGTAGAAGTAATTGAGCTTGAAATGAGTCCCATGATAAATCACTTGCTTGTTTCCAATTACTAGCCAAAATAATCTTGAAAGCTATGAAACAATGGGTAATGAAATTCTCTTTTTTCTAAGACATCTTGGGCCAATTCATGCGTAGTAAAACAGCTGGATGTTCATCAAGTTTTATATTAGCCATATCTTGTATGTACTGAAAAAGTGCATCTTGGGGTTTCTTAATTATTGGGCAATCCCACCAAATATGAAGGAAGATACCTTTTTTTGTCAACACCAACACCATGGGGGAATCTCCCTGATATATACCTTAGCCAGTTTAGCTGGGACCAGATACAATCAATTTATAACTTCATACAGAGTTTCAACTAAGTTCAAGCAATATTTAGGTGCCTCACAAAAAAAAAAAATGGTCCAAATACAGTATTTTTTTTTTTTAATTTAACTATTGAAACATACCAACCAACAACTCTGTCCAAAGTCTTTCAGAGTTATGCAATTTATTTATGGGTGTTGAAATGACTGCAGCTTTAAGAACAGCAGAAATGACCACACTCCAAGGACTTCGTAGGGATTTCAAATAAAATTGAACTTTTATTTAATCCATTTAAAAACTCAACGTTTCAGCTCACACATGGAGCTTTCATCAGGACAAAACATTTTTTTTAAATAAATATTTTATTGAATAGTTTTTTCGCATAAAAAAAATTTAACAAGCAAATAGAGAATTATCCATTGTCCCTACATACATGTATTTAAACATTATTGATATATATATATATATATATATATATATATATATATATTATATATATCATCATATATAACATTTGACAATACATACAACACATATACAAACAAAAAATTAACACTTCTAAATTCCGTCAACAAGTTTGTGTCTTACTTTTTACATTATTCTGAGTCGGGATATACCCCTGTGACGGGGATGGACCAGACAACGGAGGCATTCAGATTAAATCCATAATAGGAGGATCAAGAATCTTAATCCAGTTATCCCAAATTTTGTCACTATAAGGATTAATAAAAAATTGAGAGGCAATGCCTCTTTCAATTTTACATTGGAATCCAATAGGCTCCTTAACCTGAGGCGAGGTATCTATTGTTCTCTCTATTTTCTGGCTATAGATAGTTTAAAAGCCATCAATGCATGAATCAAAAACCATTTCTTCTACTTTGATATTTGGGGTAATTTTAGATGTAACAAAATTGTTTCACGTGTCCAATGGTGTGTAATACCCAGCACAGTGTTAATTTCAAGTAAAATGCGGTCCCAAGCTCTCCTAATCAGGATGCAATTCCACTATATGTGCATCTCATCTGCCCCTTCTGATCCACACCTCCAACACTTCTGATTATCAGAATCTGTCACGGCACTGCCGTGTACTCACCTGCCCTGGGCTCACGCGAAGCCCTACTTGGCAGGGTTGCAGTACTCGCCGCTCCTGGAGACCCCTCACTCTGTGTTCTGCACAAAGAGGAGGAGAGCTGCAGATCCATGAGGAAGGAACAGGTCAGGGACTATGGTATAAAGCAAGATGGCACCGAGTCCCTGACCTCTTTATATAGATCCTGTGTGCTCCACCTACTGGTGGGAGGTGGCCAGTCATGTGATCCCAGCCACCTATTTAAACCAAGCACACCATCCAGTTAGTGCTTGGTTATTTTACTTGTCTCTATATACCTGCCTATTGCCCTGATTTTCAGCCTATGTGCCTGGTTCCTGATCCATGATTCTCTGGTTGATTATTCCTGCCTGCTTCCTGACCTGACTAAAGATTGATCGGCTACTTCTGTCTGCTGCCTGACTACAGTTTTCTCACTCAGATTGATTGGCTACTTCTGTCTCTGGTTTTCTTTCTACGTCCCCTGCTCCTGTTTCCTTGGATTCTTCATTTGGCTTCTTCCCATTAAAGGCCTCCACGCCACCACAGACCCTTTGGGACCCTGTCTCCACTTCTATGTGCTCCTGATGGTCATGGTAGTAATGGAGTGCTTTTCCGCCGCAACTGGGTTCCATCATCTCTGCAAATTCCCCAGGTGGGTGTGACAGAATTAGAGAATTTACCCAATTTGACAGGGGTCACGTACCACCTATTCATCAATTTAGAACGCGCCTCCATTATATTTAAAAAGTATACCACAGAGTATACGGATTGTAAGGCCACACACCAGTCTTTCATATCAATTTTGATTTGTAAGTTGTTTTCCCAGCTGCAATTAGCAGGTGGGAGACCAGGAATTTTAATCATTCTTATAATATCTACGCATTTAGTTAGTAACTTTACAGATTTATCATTTTTAATTAACCCATTTATTTTGAAGGCTGAAGATGTCCCATTCAGATAATATATAGAGCTATATAAAAAACGTTTTATTCTAATAAAGTTAAAGTTCTGTGTTGCAGAGAGCTCAAATACATGACGTAAATCAGCAAAGGACATGATATTTGAGTATTTGAATAAATCTGAAATTGTCTTAATGCCCTGTCGTGTCCACTCCCTTATATCCAAATGGTAATGCTGGTAAGATTTTATCTTTTAAATTTACTTTTTTTTTTTAAAAAGGCATCCCAGAATTTAATAAAAGGATTTAATATTAAATTGTAAATTTGACATGTCTTACTTTTATTTAAAGTGTTGACCAGAACAAATGAACCATGTTGCAAGACTTCTTAATATCATTAAAATCTATTTCATAAAATGAAAACACACAGTATAGAGAGCGCAAGATAAAGATAATGTAGTGGACTTTCTAGGACAATGCCCCAACCTCAGTTGTCCACAAGAAAATAAATGAAAACAGCTGCTAGATACAATAAAAACCTTCCAAAGTTTTAAAACATCCTATAGGACAAAAAATAAAAATAAAAATAAAATGTGTATCAGCGCTAAGTGAATATACCCCTATTTTTTGTCATTTTTTTGTGCTGAACCCTAAGGCTACAAAATAGGGGTATATTCGCTTAGCGCTGATACACATTTTATTTTTATTTTTAAAATCTATTTCATAACAATTTTGGATATTATTTTCTTGCTTAATTGTGGTAATCGTATGCATTAAAAGGGCTGCTTGATGGTATAAGTAAATATTTGGAAAACTTATTCCTCCTTGTTTGTGTTTTAAATATAAATAAATAGATTAACCCCTTAAGGACGCATGACGGAAATTTTCGTCATGCAGTATTTTTCCAGCAGGGTCTATTACCTTGCTGGTAACTATGAGCCCCATGTATCATTTGATTCCTAGGGCTCCCCTCTCTCCCCTGTGGCCAGTGTCCCCAGACTGACTGATGCTCTGTTTGCAGAGCTCAAAGTGAGCGCTGCAAACAAGCATTTAAATGGGGATTTAAATCCCCACTATTACAATTTGGTGTGATCAGGGTTAAATCCCTGTTAACACAAGGGAGTTCCAGGTATCAATGGAAACCTGGGGCTCCCCTCTATCAGCTGGGGACATTTTTAGTGACCCCAGCCTTTTTGATGAGTTACATGCAGTGCTGGAAGTCAGCGCGGCATGTATCTGCTTAAATAGGCATTTAAATGCCTATATCTAGATTGTGGTGTAAGCAGGGTTAAATCCCTGCTCACACCAGGAAACCCAGGTATCATTAGAAACCTGGGTGTCCCCTCTGTCAGCTGGGGCCATTTTTAGTGGCCCCAGGTATTTTGATGAGCTGCATGCAGAGCTCAAAGTGAGGTCGGCAAGCAGCTCTTTTAATGGGGATTTTATGGAGTAATTTTAACTGTCAAACTGCTACAATGACCTAAAATGTGATATAGACACACCAAATCAATTTATCAAAATTCTAATTGTAAAAACTGTAATGGTCAGGACTCGTTTAAGGCACTGTAGCTTCACAGGATAGTTTCAAAGACATACATTGGGGGTATTGTTTTATTCAGAAGAGTTTGCTGAGCATAATTATGGGGTTTTGATCACAGTGGCACATACCAGACTTGAAAAATGACCCCCAAAAATGTAATGTGTATGTAAAAAATGCAAAAAAAAAATATTTTACCACAAAGTTTGACATAAACTGGTGAAAAAATGGCATCACGCTAAGGCACAATATATACCATATGAGATACACTGTAGTGTCTACTTTCACCAATGGTAGGTCATTGAGGGATAAATTCAACAGTTAAACTGCTACAATGCCCCAAAATGAGACTTGCTCCATCAAATTCATCTATCAAAATTATCACTGTGAAAACTGAAATGGTCAGGTCTCTTTTATGGCACTATAACTTCATAGGATAGTGGCAAGGACATAGATTGGGGGTATCATTTTACTCTGTTGATATGGCTGAAAACAATATGGGGTTTTCTACAGCAGTAGTATATATCAACTTTATGAAATACACATTAAAAATCCTTGTTTTATGTGTATGTTAGAAATCTGAAAAAAACTATTTTACTACACGATTTAGCAGCGAGATTGGCAGCGAAATGGCTACGTAAAAAGTGTCAGAATACCCTTTGGTAAATAGCCTGTGATGTGTGCTTTATATAAATATATACTTTTGTGCAGCAATTTTGCTTTCTGTGATGGCTATTAAGCTTACAAGACAAACATGCCAAATTCTAAAATTGCTCCACATTAAAAAAAGTTTTTACTCCTTGTATTTTGTGACCTGTAACTTTCAAAATAAGCTGAAATCCTAGACATATTATGTACTCTGAAAATCAGAACAACTAATTGAATATTTTTTAAATTACTTTCCTTAAGCTGCACTTATTATACACACGTTGTTATTATTGCCTAAACTGTGAAGAAAAAAATGTATTTCATTTTTTTGGATTTTTTTAATAATAAATAAGAATTTATATATGTATATGTCACATCAGATTAAAGCCCTTTTTGTCCTTTAAAAAACGATATATAACATGTGTTGGTGTAATAAATAAGAAAAATGCAAACAGAGGTTGAACACAAACAGCAAAAAATGCAAAAAATGCTTGTGTCCTTAAGGGTAAGTCCAGTTTTTGAAGCTGCGTCCTTAAGGGGTTAACTTAGGGAAAATTTATGCTTTTATAGAGTTGACTCTGCCCCACCATGATATTTCCAGTGAACTTCATTGCTTTAAAAGGTGAGTAATTTCTCTTATTAATGGAATTAAATTGGCCTTCATTACATTAGGGGGGGTCATATACAATGTTTATGCCAAGGTATTCAAAGACCATTTTTTCCCATTTAAAGGTATGTTTATAAAAAAAAAAGATAATCCTTTTTTCTAATATACATAGATATTACCACCGTTATTTAAACATTGAGTTTGTAATTTGTAAGACTATATTGCTCTATTATATTCATTACTTCAGTCACTGAAGAAATGGGGTTTGCAAGAGTTAATAAAGTGTCATCCACATATTGGTTGATGTTACATTATTTATCATTTATTTGAAAGCCCTTTATTTTTGTATTGGAACATATTTCATGTGATATGGTTAGGCTACTAGGATATTAAAGAGTGGAGAAAGTGGACAACCTTGGCGGGTGCCGTTTGAGACATTGAACCAACCAGACCTGATTCCCCTTCCCACTATTCTACTTGATGGAGAGGAGTAGAGTGCTATAATTGCCGGGACGATCTATCCCGAAAAAACAAACACATCTAAAGTTGTTTTCATAAAGTCCCTACTAACTATCAAACGCTTTCTCTCCATCAAGAGCCAAAGTGAGAAAAGGGATTTTCATAGCATAGACTTTCGCATATATGTTTAAAAATGTCCTAGTGTGATTGGACGCTGTTCTCACCAGAATGAAGCCTACTTGATCTTCTGAAATTAGAGTGGAAATTATATTTTTTATTCTTTTAGATAAGACCGAAGCATATATTTTATAGTCTGTGTTCAGCAATTGGCTATTTCTTCTGGGTTTATTTAGTTTGAGTATAGGAACAATATTAGTTACAAGCATCTCTTGTCATCTCCCCCATAAACATAGCTGAATTAAAACAATCAGCAAGTCTCTGAAGGAGACTTTATATTTTTATAGATAGAATCGACAAAGCCATCTGACCCAGGAGCCTTATTTATTTTCATTGCATTAATAGCTTCTGCAATTTCCTGAGGGTCTAGTCTTTCATTTAATTGCTCTAACTGGTAATTATTTAAACAGGGAAGATTTTTAGCATTGAAATATCTATCTATAGAATTCTGAGAGGAGGTTACAGGCAAATTAAATAGATTAAAGTAATATTCTTTAAAAACAGTGCCAATTTTTCTTGAAACGAATATTACTTCTTGACCGTGTCTTATTTTATTTATTAATGTATTATTGTGTTGTGATTTAACTTTATTAATGAGTAATTTGTCTGCTTTATTCTGCCTGTAGTAATAAATCGTTTTCATAAATTGCATGTTTCTATTTACTTTGAATATGAAGATGTCATTCATTTTATTTTCAAGAATATTTATTTGATTTGATACAGCTCTGGAAGGAGACGATATATTTATCTTATTACATTCATCAAGTCCAATGTATAAATCTGATAAAGACTTTTCCCTGGCTAACTTTACATGTGCTCCTAAATGGATTATATGACCTCTAATAACACTTTTAAAGGCACACCATTTCATTATAGCGAAACTTCATTGTCACTATTATCCAGCCAATAAAGATCCAATGCCTTTGCAATGTGGTCTCTGTTAACTTTAGATATAATTAATCTCCTAATTTACAGTCTGGATGATGTCTAAGAAATTTTTTTTATTTTTTTTGTAATTTACCCATATTGTAGTCTGACCATGTGATTAAAATAATGTTAGAAGATTTTGCTCTCTCCAGTAAATTATGATCTATCAGAATTAGGTTTATTCTAGAATACGCACAGTGTGTTTTATTATTATTAATTATTTTTATTATTATTATTATTATATTTATAGAGCGCCGTCAAATTCTGCAGCGCTTTACAATGGGTGGACGAACAGACGTGTAGTTTTAACCAGACAAGTTAGACACACAGGAACAGAGGGGTTGTGGGCCCTGCTCAATGAGCTTACATGCTAGAGGGAGTGGGGTAAAATGACACAAAAGGTAAGGATAGTATTAGACTTGTGACAGTTGCAGAAGAGGAATCAGTTGGGAGCTATTAACAGTTTAATTGATACGCTGTTATGAAGAAGTGGGTTTTTAACGATTTTGTTTTTGCTAAAACATGTGAAATCTGTTTCGGATTCGGTGGTAAGTTCTCCAAGAGTCATAGAGAGCCATATTTTGAAGAATGTTACGAAATTTCCTGGCTTGATTAAATACAAATTTGGAAGGATTTTTGCCTTTCGCTGACCTTTTATCTAGTTTAGTGTCAAGTACACAATTAACATCTCCCCTTACTATCACTGATCCTTGTTTAAGTTTATCTAGTTTCAAAGCAAATTTTTGTATATATTGAATTTGAGAGGAATTTGGGACATAAATATTAGCTATTGTGTACAACTTTGCATCTATTTTACAGGTCGTTATAATCCATCTGCCCATTTTGTCTGTCCATCGATGTTTTATACAAACATTCAGCTTTGCTGAAAATAAAATGGCTACTCCTCTTTTCTTTTTCTCCTTAAAAGGTGACTGAATGGATAGAGGAAAATCGCTAAACATTTTTTTTTTTTATCTAGTTGTCCCCAGGGAGTTTCTTGAATATGCAGTCAACTAAAATTCTCCTTTTTTGTGGAAAATTAAGCCCTTGAGCATTAATGGAAATCATATTTATCATTCAATTATCTGGTTTTTAAAACTCCATATCTAGACATACACAACTATATCTTTGTAATATCAACTAGTGTCTCATATTTGGGGCACAAGTACCTTCTGTTTGATATCAGAAGAAAAGAATAGAACCACCACAGGGGTTCTCGACTCCGTTATCCAACACACCACTTGTTGATTAAGTTTTACGTGAGGACAAAAAAATAATACAAAGACAACAACATGTAAAAAAAACAACAACAAAAAACCCTATACGTGAGGACAAAACAATAATACAAAGACAATAACATGTAAAAAAAACAACAAAAAAAACCCTATACGTGAGGACAAAACAATAATACAAAGACAATAACATGTACAAAAAAAACGAAAACAAAAAAAACAACCCTATAAGGATCACCAATTATTTGCCCCACTTCATTGGGCCTTCCACCATGATCATATTTAATGATAAATTGTCATGCTATGTTGCCTCTATGGGAGAGAGTGAGACAATCACCGATAACTCTAAAAGCTTGAATTTAAGAGAGAGCAAGGACAAAAAAAAAAACCACAACATTGTATATCAAAATAAATAAGGACTTGTAAATCTTTACCAGCGTGCATAATTTTGAGAATTGTTGCTCTTACATGAATTATCATGCTTATCGTCCTACTTTAAGTTACATAAAGTGATTGTGCTTGAGGTCAACTTTATCATCTTATGTGTCTTGTACAAGCATTACTTGACATATAATAATTTTTTTATAATTTTCTTAAATTCCCCATATATGTGTTTTTTAAGACTATGTGATATTCGTGGGCCTGGTATTTTAAATCTAATTTACCCAACAAAGTAAAAAGTAAATAACCACCTGTAAAGCGTTTTCAGCGTGAATAATTACATTATCATTCACATGAATTATCTAGCTTATCTTCCTACTATAAATTGCATACAGTGATTAGTGCTTGAGATCATCGTTATCATCTAATGTGACTTGTGTATGCATTACTTAACATGTTATTTATCTACAATTCTCTTAAATTCTCCCTTTTTGTTTTTTAAAACTATAATATTCATGAGTTATACAATTATCCTAATATTTTAAATCTAGTATGTTAAATATAGAAAAATAAATAAATAAAAATCTATAAAGTAAAGACTTGAGAAGCTTTATTAGCATGCGTAATTACGTAAATTATCACTCATGTAAATTATCACTCATGTAAATCATACTTATCAACCTGCTTATCAACCAATGTAACGTATGTATATTGGATACACACCCTTGCACTACACCACTCACCTTGTGTTCCTACCTCCCCAAGTAGTCACACCAGTTTCACTCCCTCAGTGAAAAATGCATTGGAAAGGAAAAACAAAGTGCATAAAGCTTCTGTAAATCCTTGAACTAGCTCCTATATCACTATCCATTAGTTGATTTTTATCAAGAACCTCCCCCCCCCACAAAGGGAATAATCTAGAAAAGAACATTAAATCTATTTAACAATAAGAGTATTCATTTAAACATGCAGAAGAGTTATGTTTTAGTACAGTAATTGTTTTGCAATTAAAAGAGGAATTTTCAGAATTTATTTGATAAGTAATTTCTTTATAATACTTAAAGTAGTTTTTCATATTTTACGGTTTCATCTAATCTTCTGCAATAATAACATGTATAATCCTTTTGCAGGCAAATTTTTAATCCCCAGTGTTTGACCTTTTGTTGCACGTAACAGTTATTCAGACATTATTAGAGGAAGATGAAAGAGGTCAAGTTATAAATATCAAAAACGACCATTAGCATTACACAGAAAGGAATACAATAATTTTGTCAAGGTAATAAAAATGATTTAAAGTGAATTACACACCGCCAGGAATACTTGGGGCACATTACCAAAAACGCTGAAAAAAAAGTTAAGATGATGAGCTTTCTGTTCATGTAATGAGCCATTGTCAAGTCAACTGCACAGTGCAAATGTGTGCCTGAAAGGGATACAGTTTTAAACTCTTGGGTGTATACCAATTTGTTACAACTAAAAATCATCCTTGTGGGTCACAGATATTACCTAAAATTTGTATTAACTGAACAAAACTGCACACACCTCACTTAGGATCATTTGAATGCCTGGCATTTCTGAATCGTTTAGTTTGTATTTACATAATTCTATTTTATAACAGTGCATTCAGGTACCTGCCCGCCTTTTAGAATAATTCAATAAACAAAATAAATAAACACAATTGTTCAAGTGGATTGTTTCATAATTGCTCTGTTCAGCTTTTTATAATGGTTTTATCTTTCATAAATGTAAAATGCCAAGGTAAAACAAATAATGTTTATCATATTGCAATGCTGTTTTGGGTGTGCATTACACTCCAGTTCCTATTGTTCCAACAAAGATGTAAAATGTGAATTTTACATGTTATTAAAACGACTATTACTAGTAGTATTATTATTTATAAAGTGCCAACATATTCTGCAGTGCAGGTTCTGCAAAGATATTGGGTTCACCAAATTTAATCTGGGCAAATTGACTGCAAAATGTATCACTTGCATTTCAAATTAATATTTGTGTAAATTGACTAAAACAAGGACAAATGCTTTTTTGTCTGTTATACATAATTTTATAAAGTATCTTATTTATAAAGTGATAATCTGCAGCACTGCACAATAGGTAAACACAATATTTATGCCAATGGAAAATAATAATAATATAATAAATACAAATATCTAATAGAACCCAGCCTCTAGCTACCTTATCCCTCTATAATAGCATAAAGAGTCACTAATTTAACCTCCATATCCTATCAACTTCAGCCAAGAACTTAAGTTGTTTTTCAGTTATACAAACACACACCTATGTATATATGCTACATATATGCCAATACAATTAAAAGCTTGGCAATGTGATTACAACATCATATCTTAGGGTTTATGAGTTTTGTTACTAGAGCCCAAAGCCTGCCACTAAAATTAATATTTTAATAATATGGGTCAGAATTAAGTATAACACCAAGACAGCATGCTGGCAAGGATGAACTGATGTAAGTACCACTAACTTGAAGGTCGCGTGAAAGAGGAGGATCAGTATTAGCAGGAGGAAACACAAGGAGCTCAGTTTTAGAAAGACATTGAGTTTCAGAAAGCAGGAGGACATCCAGTCAGAGATGGAAGAAAGGTAAGCAGTGGCACATTGCAGGACAGCAGGGAGAGGTCCAGGGAGAAGAGATATATCTTGGTGTCTTCGTCGTACAGGTGGTAGTGGAATACAAATGAGGTGATAAGTTTGCCAAGAGAGGCAGTGTTAAGAGAAAATAGAAGGGGACAAAGGACAGAGCTTTGGGGGACTCCAACCAAGACAGAATGAATGGAGGAGGTATCATTAGAAAAAGAGACACTAAATGAGCTAAAGAAGGTCAAGGAGAGAGTTGGAATTGAGGAAATCAGCCAGACGGGTAACGAAAAGTACATATATAAAAAAAAAAAAAAATATATATATATATATATATATATACACACACACACACACACATATGTAAAGGCTTTGGATGGATTTGTGTGAGGGGCATATGGACCTATATAAGGGACTCCGCCCCCCCCCCTTTCCTACCCTACCATTATTTGTCTGGCGATCTGTATGCTGCTACTTCCGGTGCATACAGACCGCCAATTTCGCTATTTACCACTCCTGTGTCCTGCCAGGTTCTGCCTGTCATATGCTCCTCTGATGACCGCCCGGCTGACTTGGAAGCTCTGGCTGACCTCCGACCCTGTGGACGCCCTCACTTGGCGTCATCACTGTTTGATACTAATTATTTTGTATATGCTCATTTTGTATAAAATTCCACTGTTCGTTTGTTTTCGTGGGTTAGTCCATGCGAACGCTAATCCTCCATTTGTGGAAAGCTTTCAGGCTCACACCTGCATGGATACCAACCCGTTTGTCTCTTTCCATACAAATGGTTTGTTTACGTACGAACACTGTCACATGTTTAATTCGGTAAAGTGGGCATGAAGGCTCTATGGCCATATAGAGCTTTCATGTCCATAATAATTTCATTCGTAGAGTCTAGGGGTTCGGCGGGGATTTTGTTATTTTACAAACAAATCCCTGAGAAAGGTCACAAGCTGAAACTGTACGCATACAATATGTTCGCACCTTTTTTCATGAACGCTGGTCATAGTGTGATGGGATTCCAGCATGGTCAAAATTTAGTAGGCAAAATCTTCACATGGCATATGCTAATTAGTATCTGATTACAAACAGTTGGATGAGCATGTACGGAAGTGGAAAGCAAATCCCTTTGTCTTTAACAAGCCATGTGGTCTTCCCATATAAGGTGATCCTGAATATCCTGTGTGCTGATTGGTTTTTGGAATATAGGAGGGGTTATACTGTATGGGAGGGGGATATGCTGCTAACAAAAAGCTTCTGCAATCTGTGCTTTGCCAGATATTTTTGGAACAGGAGTTAATCTGAGACCTGATCAGTTTGTAAATAAAAGACATGTTACTTCCTGAATAGACTAGTGTCCATCTCTCTATGTTTGGCTTCTGCGGTGTTTACCGGTAACAATAGGAACTCTATTCGTTGAAATCCCTCTGGATTCGCACATACAACCTAGTTAGATTTTGGCTTGTGGCCTTCTAGGGTTCATTATAGGGTATTACATCTATGATAACTAGAGATTGCTTGTAAGGTTAAAATGTGTTAAAAGTAGCACTTTTAATATTATTTGCAGGTATCCATTAACAGATTACTTTAGTTCAATACGGTGGGGATCTGCCTTTTTGGTTTGGTCCTTAATAAGGTTCCAATGATGCTTCAAACAGGTTTTCCTTCTGGTGGCATTGGAATAAGTTGTATCATTACAGGTTTAGGTACACTGACCTTATTTTCATTTGCTCTTAATGTACAATCTATTCAAGATGGCAAGGTGTGGCAATTGAGAGCAGCATTTGCTCTTCAGACCTTGAATCCTATTCCAAAGAGTAAATTATTATATATATAGTAAATATATATATAAAAAACTTTTTTGTATGTATACACTCAGGATCTTCTAAGCGATATGTGTAACATTTTGATATACCCATCTTGTTAATAGGTATGAGCCTCTCCTTCCCCTCTCCACCTCCTTTAGTGAAAATCTCAGTTTTGGCGTCAGGTTACGGACCTTACAAGCACGAGCATTAACTCCAGGTCTGTGATGTTCATATTAACTCCAACAACTAACCCCTAGTTAGAAGATTTTACTGGCTTATAGGGAACTAGGTGGCCATTAGGATTTATGGTTTTGGCTTTCTCAGCCATAGAGTCAGTGGTCCCACGAGGCCAACACCCATCCTCCACGCATGAGGTAATATGCCCCATGGGCCAACGCATAGCTAGCCGCCTCGCACGGTTGCATAGAAATGGCTTCACTTGTCACTCCCAACCTATCTTATGCTTTAATAGTCACCGAGAGGCCAACACCCCACCACAACATTCGGTGTTCACACAACCCCTCATGCCAACTCATAGGTAGAGCCTCTCAAGCCACTTGGCAACTATCAGTGTCTCACCAATCACCAACCTAGTGAATTGTTTTGCCACTTAGCACTAGCTAGCCAATAAAACATATACGTTTTAAGTATGCTATTGCTATATATTTCAGTATGTCTCAGATCTATGAAGATGGTGACGACACGTCAAACCCCAGTACTCCTGTCAGATCCGCTACACCTTCACGTAAAGATGATACCAGTAGCCCTGCATCTATCAGGTCATGGATAATTCCTCACATCACAGCCAAACTACATAGATGCAACATCCCTTTCCCAACAGCCAGGAAAGCGGAGCTGTTCAGGCTCATGTGGACCAATGCGGATAATACAGACGCTGTGGAGGGCATGAGTAGCTCAAGCAATATCGATCTCCATGCAAAAATAAATGATAGGCTGGAAAGGCTAGAAGCTCGTAGTCTTCCTATACCAACAGGGTCCCTTGCTGCGGAACTCCCAGGCCCGTCCCAGACACAACCGGGTAATAATGTATCCTCTGGTTCAGGCTCGCATGTTGTTAACCCAGCACACATTGTGCCTACAAATCTCAAAGACTGGAGGGCAAAGACGTTAATCTTGTCTCCCTCCAGATTGCCTTTAAGGATGTCATAGAGAATGGCGCATACGGGTATATATCGGTTGTACTGAAATCTAGGGATCCGAGTGTGACGGTACAATCCGTTACTTCGTCAAGCATTCCCTTCTTCCCATAAAATAAAATCACCAAGTAATCCACAGAGTAATAACTTGCTGGTCTCGCCAAATAATCCACACATGTGCCAAAACTTAATGCTGGAACAAGACTGATTTACTGGCACACAGAACTCACAATTTATGCAACACAAAACTCCTCCTCTGGGCCAGGCTAGATAATTGAGTTTTAGCAATATACATAGCTCAATTATCTGCTGGCCAGAACATTTACAGTTTAACATACTTTTTACCTAACATTCATAACTCTAAAACCATACATCACATTCACATAAAAATTACATATTCACAATCAATCCATTCAGGGGAACAACATATTAAAAAATGGCATGAATCAGACCAGGGGTTCAAAAGTTAGTAAACTTATCTTTTGTCCCTTACTGTCAGCATGGCAATCTGGTTTAAACAGGTTTTACAGAGGCCTCTATCCTGGAGACAAAGGGGAAAGTAATCCAATTATCCAGGGCTAGAGGTTGACTCCATTGAGCACATGGTTGCAAAAAGACATAAAACACTTTAAAATACATAAAGTCACCTTTTACACATAACACACAGACATTTCTTTTATACATTTTAAACTGAACAGATACAGGTATTTAAACAGCAGGGAGAGGGTTTAACTGAGGGCCCACAGGCAAGTACATGGAAAATCCTTCACACCGAGACTCAGCAAAAAATTGTCTATTCTGTATTTCGTTATTGTTTTTGGGATCTATAGAGATGTTTTATGTTATGTCTACCCACACAGGAGGGAGGAGTTGGATCTCTATATACACAAGCTTGTAGACTTGGGTAATAAATACAGTTGTAGTGGAGCGCTAGTCTAGCAGGGACTTTTCTCCGCTGGTTTCCTCCAAGATGACTCAGGTACAAGGAAGATGCTTCACAGGAACAGGTAAATACAGCAAGGCAAGACAAGATTCTCCCAACACCTCCCCAGTAACTGGACGACACTCAGTTTAGGTGGCATAACTGAAGGTTTAATGCTGGCACAATGCCTTTTATGTGATTTTCCCCACAAGGTTACCGCCCAGGTGGTACAAAGATACAAAGTTCACACACCAATGAAACAAGGTTATACATAGAGACACTCCCATACAGTATGCACAAGCCATCCCCTCTGCCTGGTAATAATGTAATAACTCAATTATCTCCAGGTAGGAAAATACACATTTCACATTTTCCAGAAGTACCCCAAAAACATTACATATCCCCTGACACATCCCTGGATAGCTCTGATCTGGGTGATATCCAAAAATCACCCAGATCAGAGCCTGGGTTTAGAAATTCTGTTGAAGTCACATTTGATCAACTGTATGCTTGATTTAATGCCCAAAAGAGTTCCTGAGAATTAGGCTGTGCGGCCGGTCTATCTTCTCAGTCACATTCGTGCATAACTTCAGTAGATGTATCTGGTTTGGTAGATGGTTTCTACCGAATAGTGCTTCCTATGTGCACTTTTAGGTGAACTTCGATGGATTTTAGATCCGTGCACTCGACGACGATCCACCGCTGCCTTTGTTCGTGTCCCAAAAAGGCCGCCGCCACATGTTCATCTATACAAATGGCGACCACCCAGCCGACCACTTAGAACGTTCGTGTGGTTGCGGTTTGTGGAGGTGTGAACTGAGTTAATGAGCGGAACACTCCATAGCTGTCCATTTTGTTCGGTAGTTTGTTTGGTTGTTGAAAAAAACTGTGGGAACCACTTAAGGGAATGGATTTTGATAAACAGCCAGGTGAAACAAGGGAAAACTTAGGTTACAAGGCCAGGGGAGTAAGTCTCGCACATTTAGGGTTACTTTCTCACACAGGGGGTCAAGGAGATAAGGACAGCCCAGCTGGTATAAGTTAGCATAGCAGAGTCCATTCTACTACTACAGTGGTACGTCCTTTTATGACGAAGGCATCTGCAGCTCTTGCCCAGTTCAATGTCAGAACAGATTGGAGCCAACTGGACACAGAGCTCTTTTGCAGAGACTTTGCTGGATGGAGCACACCAGCTTGTGCAATTTGTGCATCCACCTCACATTCTGCAAATTTCTGTCCTATATTACCTGATCTCTCTAATAACATGGTTATCCCGGGCACTAGAGCAAAGAGTGACAAACTAGTCAAGGACAAGCTTGGTCACCCTATTGTGTACGCACATTTGTAATAATTTCAACAAAAGTATGTGTGGTTAAAGCGCGTGTTGCATGTTTGTTCTTACTGTTACAGAGCACATGCAACATCCATGTGCCCAAATACAATGCATTCCAAAACTTATAGGACCTTGGTAAAAGTCGGTGCACTTGATAGTTTTCTGTCCACACACCTGTTTGAATTTTTAATAACAGGCTTTACACATGGTTTCCATACGGGCATTATTTACATGCCAGCAGATATAGTAGAGTGCAACAACCTTCAATCAGCCATTGCTGATATCGAAGCGGTAGATATACTGTTACAAGAATTGGGCCAAGACTTCTTATTAGGGCCTTTTAAGAAACCTCCATTTTCTAAGTTGAGGACAAAACCTGTTGGTCTGGTCACTGAGAAGAACTCTACAAAACAGAGATTGATCATAGATCTATCTGCACCACACTCCTATGTAGTCCCTACTCTCAACCCCTTGATTCCCTTGGAATAATTTTCACTCCAGTATACAACAATTGACAATGCCATAGATGCGATCATTACAGCAGGCATAGGGGGCCTGGCTTAGCAAAACCGATACTGTTAATGCTTTTAAGTGGTTATCCATTCATCTGTCTTTAAGGCATCTGCATGGTATCAAATGGAATGGCCTGTACTATTTTTACACAAGGCTTACCTTTGGATCAAAAAACAGTCCTAAAATATTTGACCTTATGTTGACACCTCTTTAATACATGCTGTTGCCATACAGTAATCCACTATCTGAACGATTTTCTATTTATTGAAAGCAATTCTCCCCCCCCCCCCAAGCAATCTATGTAAAGCAATTATGTAAAGCAATTAAACATTAGGGGTTCCAGTCTCTCCCCAAAAGGTCCTGACACCATAATTAATTTCCTGGGTATTCAACTTGATTCTGTGGCTATGGTAGCCAGCCTTCTGCAAGATAAAGTCAATACCATCCCTAAAAATATCGACTAATATATTCAAATCGGTTCCTGTAACCACAAGGAGTTACAATCTCTGCTAGGCACCCTTAATTTTGCGATGAGAATCATCCCGCAAGGTAGAGCCTTCATTTCAAGACTCCTTAGTCTACTCCCAGAATTTTCAAACGACAGCAGTCATATATCTCCCAACTCACAAGCTACTGCTGACCTCCTTATGTGGCGCAAATTTCTATTACAATGGAATCGGAAGAGTAAGTTTCTCCCACAGTTATCTGCTCATTCCCCCGTCATCTGGACATATGCAGCAGCTACCACTGGGTTTGGAGTAATTTTCGGCAACAATTGGCTCTGGGGTAGTTGGCCAGAGGAAGTACGGGACATAGAAAGGTTCTCTCGCAACTCAGCCTTTTTTAAAGGTTAAGCTATAGTAGCTGCAGCAGTGGTTTGGGGCCCTTTGTGGGCTGGCTGTACAGTCCAGTGTTTTTCTGACAACCAAGCAATTTGCCATGTTATTAACAAAGGGCATTCATCTTCACTGACCTTACATAGTTACATAGCTGAAAAGAGACTTGTGTCCATCAAGTTCAGCCTTCCTCACATTTGTTTTTTGCGGTTGATCCAAAAGAAGGCAAAAAAAACAAAACAGTTTGAACCACTTCCAATTTTACAATAAACTAGGAGGGGGGGGGATTTTTTTTCATATATATATATATATATATATATATATATATATACCAAAATACAGTAAGAATTAGATTTTATACATATTATATATGTATAATATGCTAATCAGATGATTTACTTAAGTCATAATATATAATATATTTTACAAGTATAATACATGTATAATATATTATTTAATGCGTTTTACTAATTATTCTTTTTCATACACTAGGGGAAGTGCCTGAACACTCAGACTGCTTTGCGGCCATGTGATTGCAATGCCCTGGAGGGCCTGGAAAGGAAGCAGGGGGACTGCCTGGCTCGTGAGGCAGTCACCCCCGGACCGAGATCTCTGGTCCTGGTAAGTAAATGGCTGTTGGGAAACTAACGATCGTTAGGGCGAACTATGCTGCCCTAACGGCATTTAGACTCATGTAATCTGGGACTGCAGGCACATTAAGGGGTTACATTAACTACATTAAGGGGTATAAGCACCTTTTTAATTTCTGACCCGCTTTATGGTGATTTTATCTCTCATTTTCCCCCTTTGTGTTTCTTTCATTCATCATGTGTCTCAACCCCACAATTCTTCCACTTGTCTCAACCTCCCCAGTTCTTCCTCACCTGTGTTTCTCTTAAACCCCGTTTTTTATTTCTTGCCCTCTTGTGTGTTTATCTCCTCTTTTTATTGTCTTACCAGCTTTATGGTTATCTTATCTCTCATTTTTCCCATTTGTGTGTCTTACATCCCTTATGTGTGTCTTTTACAAGCCCCAGTTGTGTATCTTACACTTTTTCCCAGCCCCTTTGTGTGTCTTTTTCATCTTTTCCAGTTCCATTGTCTTTCCTTGAGCTGCTTTTATGCCTGGAATGGATTGACTGAAAGGTAAACGTTTTGAATGAATATGACAACGTGGTTGCAAGGTCATATGACAGAAGTAGTAATGTAAATAGCATAGGAATGGGAAATAAGATGGTTTACAACATGGATTGATCCTTTGATCCTTTGATTAATCAAAAGCTCTGCAGGGTGTGAGAGTTGCGATGCCTCGATGTCTAGTCCCACTGTAAACTAGCTGGCTTCAGCCATATTGCCTGTACCTTTTAATTGATGAATTTATTTATTTGATATGTTAATGATCATTAGCTTTCAAGATAGAAAAGAAACAAACAAGCCTTGTGTTCCAGTATCATATCCAAAAGAAACATTAATACTTACTCACGGAATAATAAATGAGCCTCATTTGTGTTCTATTTGGAGTGGGACAAGCGCATTCTTTTAATCCATGCCAAACATGATTTGCGTAACTTAACCATAGGGGAAGGGATTGTGATGTCCGTTATATTGGCTCACAAGTAAGGAGTGTAAATATATCTATGGATTTGAAAAATGGTAAATTCATAGGTGCAATTATTATTTCTGTGGCAAGTACATAAGAGGAGATAGAACTAAATGTTTCCATTTGGATTGATGTTGGTCTGGAACACATGGGGGTGGTCACTAGTTACTATAGGTACCCTTTATCTCCACCTCTGGCAAGACTTGTTAATCCACAGGGTATGTATCCAATGACACTGAGATGTGTTTTTGTACTTGCTTGGGGACCTGAATCTAATTCTCAGAGAGTCACCACCTTTCTTACCAGAGACCCCCTGGAGCAGAAGTTTTACTTTGAAAACCTGAGTAAGTGATTAGGACTTCGGTTATTTTATCCCTTTTGTTTTTATCTGTTAGTGTAACTAATTTGATTGTCATCTATATTTTTTGTATGCACTGTGACTATTATTTGCTCATAATAAAATATTCCTTTATTAAGTTTTGCCTTTGTCTGGTAAAGAATCACATTACCTAAATAGACTAATTAGTGGTTTGCAATTTCTTAAATATTGTGTCAAGTTATATTTGGTGGGTTTTTCTTATTAAGTTACCTGGGGGATCAAGGCACCCCATTCATAAATTGTCTTGGTGGTGGCAGCATTAAGATAGTAAGATTTGTATTATTATGCTTAAGTATGGGTGGTGTTAAGGGGGATTTTTATAATTATTTCCGGTCTACTGCAGACAAAGAGTGAACTTTAACTCTTTCACCATCACAACTACGCCATGCACACTCTTGAAGTACGGTGCATTCGTGACCGTTGCATATTAGGGACTTTATCTTGTGGCTTGGTAAATGGTGTCGGAAACAAGGATTTAGTTTCATTTCTCATGCTAGCTCTATTTGGAATAGAAATTAACTGTACAAAAAAGATGGTTCACATCTTTCTCAAAGGAAAACTAATGTTCTCAGTGAGCAGTTCAGAGGTTTTGCTATGATGTTTTTAAACTAGGAAGGGGGCAGAAGGGTGATAAAAAATCCAATTTAATCTTCCTGATGTGAACAGGTAAACCAAAATAGCTGTTTGTGCCAGGAGCACACATATTCTAAACTCCCTACTGGGATTTGGTATCGGGTATTACTGTAGGTGAAAGTTTAGGATCCAGTGATCACCAGTCAGTGTGGTTTAATCACACCACACAAAAACAAAAGTTTTAGACAGACTTTTCTAAAATTAGAATATGTGTAAATGAGTCATTATCAGACTGGAGCAGTTAAATGGAGTCCAAGGGAAATGGGATTATTTAAATGTTTCACTACTAAAGACAACAGAAAACTACATTAGGCTTGACAGTAAAAGCAAAACAAGTTTAAGAAACTACTTTGGTACTCTGCAGAAATGACCAAAATAGTAAAAAACTAAATTTTAGTAATTATAAAAAAAAAACAGAGTGAGAAAGACACAGATCTGACAGATCTATAAGATTAGGCAAAAATAGGCTAAGCAAGTTATCGTTAGAGCTTCCAAATCACACACAGAAAAGATAATAGCACAGTCAGTAAAAAAAAATAAAAATAATTAAAAAAGGGGACAAAACAATTTTAGATACATAAATTAGAAAAGGGAAGTAAAACAAGGATTAGTTAGATTAAAAACAAAATAAGGAAGGTATGTAGAAGAGTATAAAGGTCTAGCTGACTGCCTCAATGAATATTTATGTTCAGTATTTACACATGAAAATGAAGGAAAGTCACCTCAGTCACGAAAGAGGACACATGAGTTATTTGTTACATGTGAATTTACAGAGGAAGAGGTTCTACTTCAACTGTCAAAAGTAAAGACAAATAGCTTAGTGGTGTACTAGCAAAACCAGTGATGGATTTATTTAACCAATCATTGTTAAAAGGAGTAGTCCTAGAAGATTGTAAGTTAGCGAATGTTGTGTCCATTCACAAGAAAGGTAGTAGGGAGGAGTCGGGCAACTATAGGCCAGTAAGCCTTACTTCAGTAGTAGGAAAAGTAATGGAAACCATGTTAAAGGATAGGATTGCGGAACATCTAAAATAGCATGGATTTCAAGATCAGAGACAACATTGGTTTACTTCAGGGAGATCATGCCAAACTAATCATATTGATTTTTTTGATTGGGTAACTAAAATAATAGATCAAGTTGGTGCAGTAGACATTTCATACCTATACTTCAGTAAGGGTTTTGACACTGTTTCACATACAAGGCTTATCAATAAACTGCAATCTAAGTTTGGATTTCAATATTGTTGAATGGGTAAGGCAGTGGCTGAGTGACAGGCAACAGATGGTTGTAGTCAATGAAGTATATTCAGAGCATGGTCTTGTTACCAGTGGGGTACCTCAGGGATCTGCACGTGGACACATTTTCTTTAATATTTTTATTAGTAATATTGCAGAGCGCCTTGATGGTAAGGTATGTCTTTTTGCTGTTGATACTTAAATTTGCAACAGTGTTGATGTTCCAGAAGGGATGAGCCAAATGGCAAATGATTTAGGCAAATCAGAAAAATGGTCAGAGCTGTGGCAACTGACATTGAATGTGGATAAGTGCAAGATTATACAATCTTGGACATAAAAACCCAAGGGCAGAGTATAGAATGTTTGATAGAGTCCTAACCTCACCATCTGAGGAAGGATATTTAGGGGTAATTGTTTCAGATGACTTAAATGTAGGCACATTATGTAATAGAGCAGCAGGAAATGCTAGCAGAATGCTTGGTTGCATAGGGAAAGGTATTCGGAGTAGAAAGAGGGAAGTGCTCATGCCTTTATACACAACACTGGTGAGTACGGTACGCAGTAATGGAGACTGTGTCTCCAGAAGGATATTGATACTTTAGAACGAGTTCAGAGAAGGGCTACTAAACTGGTTCATGGATTGTAGGATAAAACTTAAAAGGAAAGGTTAAAGGATCTTAACATGTATAGCTTGGAGGAAAGACAAGACTGGGGAGGGGGTGGGATATGATAGAAACATTTAAATACATAAAGAGAATCAACATAGTAAAGGAGGAGACTATTTAAAAGAAGAAAAACTACCAAAACAAGAGGACATAATCTTAAATTAGAGGGGAAAAGATTTAAAAATATCAGTAAGTATAACTTTACTGAGAGGGTAGTGGATGCATGGAATAGCCTTCCAGCTTAAGTGGTAGAGGTTAACACAGTAAAGGAGTTTAAGCATGCGTGGAATAGGCATAAGGCTATCCTATCTATAAGATAAGGCAAGGGACTATTTAAAGTGTTTAGGAAACTGGGCAGACTAGTTGGGCCGATTGGTTCTTATCTGCCGTCACATTCTATGTTTGTATACACAGATATAATATATGCCTGGAGCAACGGAGGAGCAGGGGGGAGGGGGCAGAAGAAGCAGAGGGAGCCTGGTGCATAGGGGGAATGGGCAGATGGAGCAGGGCAGGCTAGGGCAGAGAAAAAGGGGAGGGGAGGCAGAGAAAAACAGATACATTTAAAAAAAAAAAACAGCAATGTTATGAATTAGAAACATTTTGCTAATTTATGGAATAAGGATGCCAAGGGGAAGTGAAAAAGGTTAGATTCATTGTTTGAACCTATATTAAAATGACAATTGTTCACAGTTTCTCAGCAGTGGAGCTCAAATAAAGCCCATGGACCCCTTGTGAATAAGAGTCGACAAAAATAAACTGCAAATTGTTGTAGAACTACAATGCTCATTATGATTTGCCAAAACAAATGGTTGTCTTAAAGCATCCTGTGGGCTGTTAATCTACAGCTGTTATGATCTACATGAATCCACAACTGTTCTACAGCACCTGCTGTCCATTTTATAAAGATATAGGATATTGATTTAAACAAGATGTAAGAATAATCTAGTTTTTCAGTTGGGAAATCACTTGAAAATCCTTTTTTGTTACCGTGAAATATTCCAGCTTTTTGCAATATTATATCAATCAAAAGTGGCAAGACACAGTATTTCACCCACAAGTAGTGAGGTTTCTCAGCTTTGCTCAGATCCTGCAACCTGTCAAACCACCCTTAGTCTTGGCAGCATGTCTGTGCTGAAACAATACTGTCTATCATTTGAATCCATTGCCCTATTTTATATGTTGAAATGTCCTTTGTGCAAGACATTTTTAGAAGTAGGTCACACTTTGATTAATGTCTATGCCAGCAAGGTCAGTTTAAATGTTATAGGCAGCTGATCACTGCCAACAAATTACAGAAAACATTACTTGAATCTTTGAGCATGAATCTGAAGGTGTGTGGAATATTTAATGCGGTTAAAAAAATATATATATAGATATTTCTCGAGGTTGCCCAATATCTTTTCCTCTATAGAAAATGTAAGAACATTTTTTAAAAAATAAATGAATACGATGCACTTGCAATATCACCATTACAATAATGTAACAGTAAAGTACAATCCATAAAAAAACAAAAAAAAACTTTACACATTAGGCAGTCTAATCATGTATAAATCAACTGATGTTCATTAATTTAAGTTGGAGTGAACTGCTTCACTACTAGTATAGAGATCTCTATAAAGAAAAGAAAATCGCCTACATTACAGCTATTCACATGCCCCCCTGATCCTCTGACATAATATTTTTCTTTCTTGCCCATGACCCAACAAAGTGTTAAATTGAGCTGCATCTATTGGAAAAGGAGTTCCAGCCAACTCCAATAAAAGTCTATTTATTCTTTTTAATAATTAGTTTTCCGAATATTTTATGCATTCCATTTTTTAGGAATTTAATTAGGTGTTTATGACACTTTTTATTACAATATTTATTCAAAAATGATTTTCTGTAGGTGAGAGCCATAAACCTCGTCTTCAAGTTGATATATTGTGAATTGGTTTAATTAGTGAATGAGCTGAATGCATTCTGAAACTTTGTACACTGTACACAATGCTTCGTTTCATTGTTGGTAAGCTGCATATTATTTTCAAAGAAAATGTGAACATGTAATGAAAGGTTTTACCTTAAAAGAACACTATAGGGTGAGGAATACAAATGTGTATTCCTGACCCTTTAGTGTTAAAAACACTATTTAGGTCCCGGGCACCTATTACCCCATTAAATAGGCTAAAATTGTGCCTTTATTTCAGCACTGCGCAGGTTTGTTGTACAGGTCTGTTGGGAAAGCATTTGATCAATGCATCTCTGAGGAATGTTCAGTGTCTCAATGCAGAACAGTCCCTCTGGTGGGTGTATGAGTGCATTCCACTCTAGGTTTCCCTTGGCAGCAATGTAAACCCTGCCATTTCTCAGGAAATGTAGTGTTTACATGAAAATGCCTGCATGGACTGGATCTACTCACCAGAACAACTACATTAAGCTTTAACACAAAAGAGCTCCTATTTTATTCGTATAATACTTACCATCGTGATGAATTACATATCTGCACAGTTCTATAGGCTGGAAAAAAAGACTTGCACCCATCAAGTCCAGCTTTTCCCAGTTCTGTCTTTGCTATTGATCCTAAAGGCAACAAACTAGTAAAATATTTCTTCTCAACTCTTAAATGTCAGTCAGATCTCTGGTTACCCAACACATTGTAAATTATATCCCTGAATGTTATGTTTTTGCAAGAATGCATCCAGTTGCTGTTGGCCCTCAAGGACCAAAGCAATTGTCCAAGGTATGAAACAAAACAAAACCTAGAATTTGAGGTATATGTTTGTTCAACCATATTATGTTAACACATATTATATATTATTTTGTTCAGGAGAAATAGAGCTTTAATTTCACATAAAATATTAATAAAATATATAATATTAAAATCTTTAAAAAAAAAGTGTGAGAATGTAAGATCTGGATTCTGGGGTTGCTGTATCCCTCGTGCAGATATGACATGCCATCATTTCAGTTCTGGACTGCAGTAATGGATGGAATTAGTCTGATGTGCAATAGTATAAGCTGTCTAAAAAATTTCATTATTTTACAAATAATGAGCACTGAAACTGTTGGCATGTGGACAAATTTTCTTTTGTCAGTCTCTTGGAAAATATTTTTTCTTATTGTACATGTCAAAACGTTAATTTTTTATTTTATTTTTTATTTTAAACACTTGGTTTTAACATTTTGGGACTCTGGAATAGTCATATCACTCTCTCATCGCAATTACAAGACTCCGATTGCAACCAATTGACTGCTGGGGGGCTGCCTGGGTTGCCACAAGTCCCCCCCCAGTAGAATCCGGGGAGGTGAGTATGCCGGCAAGGGACTGCAGGGGTACAGATGTTCGGACATGTCATTATGTCCGTACATCACTAAAACCTATGCCATGTCTAACGGTGGAAATTGAAGATCTCTACAGACCACCTCTTTAGGACAAAAACTCAAGATCCTTATTCTTTTTACAACCTTTTCCTTTGCTTTAGACTAAATCTCCTTTTTTTACAGTCTAAATGAGTTACCACCTGTCCTATGTATAGTCCTATTTGTGAATAAGCTTCCAGACAATGGTTTGTATTGGCCCCAAATATATTTGTTTAACATGATCCCATCCACTCTGAGCTGCAGATTTTCTGCCATATTATCCTTCATTAGTACAGGAGGATATTCAAGGTGTCGTCTTACCATTTAAGTTAACTGCCCAGTCATGTGTTTCATCCAACCATGTTACCGTCATGCCTTTTATGTCATATTGCTTAGTGTAAGCTATTGCCTCTAGTACCTCTGTTTAATTAGACTCCTTGCATTATTAAGCACACATTTGATATGGTTATGAGCCACTTGCACTGCATGTAAATTTATATTACATACCTCCTGAGTTCTGATCGTGCCACTCCCCCCATCTTCACCCCCCCCCCCTTGTGCCAAGCGAAATATTCTTCTTTCTGTGCTATCTTCATTGTGTATACTTCTGTAGTCCCTCCACTAATAGTTTAAAATCTCCCCCAACCTTCTAGACATCTTGTTCCCCAACACAGAAACCTATTTTCCATTTAGGTGCAATCCATCACAGCTATAGAGATTGTAAACAAGGGCAAAACCAAGTCCATGCTCTCAAAAGCCAGAGCGAAAAAATAACAAAATAGTTAACATTAGAAAAGGCCCAAAGAAGAAGGGGTAATATACCACAAAATAGCACAGTGTCCCAAACTGATATGCTGAAGTGGCTGAAATAAACCTTGAAGTTCCCCATCAAAAATTTTCAAAGCAAGAGTATGGGGAGCATCAGGGTATCTTGAGAATTCCCCCGTTTAACCTATGTCTTCCATAGGTACCGAACAGTCTTGTGCTGGGGGGATATGTCTCAGGTCGGATGGAAGCTGGTAGCTCACTTTTGAGGCCAGCTACAGGCTTCCCTGCAGCTTCTCTGGCTCTGCCACCATTTTCGCGCCCATTTCACAGCCAGGGCCAAGGACTCCTGGTGAGCTGCTGAAGGTGGTTGTAGAGGTGAGTGGGATTGCGATGGTAGTGGGGACAGTGTGCGCAATTTGCTTTCCAGCTTCAGCCAAAAGTTTAGGAAGAGGTTATCAAGCCAGGACAGGATATCTGGGTGGTCAGTGGGGGAACATGCAGTCTTCACCATGCTGCCGGTGATGGTTCCCCACTAGGCTTGGTGGCCATATTACACATTTCTGCTGGGCCATGGTAGCCCCCAGGGATGGACCAGGATCACTCCCACAGGTCCAAGGGAAGGGGGGGGGACTGGGGCACTGGTGCAGGTGTAATCGCTTCTACACACCTCAGGGTCAGAGGATCGTTCGCCTCTCCTTCCCGGTGTGCACTAGGCCTCATTTGTCATGGTGGCTCAAGAAATCATAGGAAGCATCACTGACCATTGCTTGAATTAGCAGGTAGGTCTAGGTGCTAAAACTCTGCTTAATTGGGCCAAATTGAGCTTCGTGAATTTGTAGAATGTTAGTTTAGTAGAATAGTGGAGGAGCTTGTTCAAGTCGCATCCTTACACCATGACAGTCAGGCACAATCCACCTCTCCCCCCACACGTCTCCTCCTTTAATAGTAGAGGCCCTACTACCACAAAATATCTAGCTTTTTTCACATTCTCAGTAGCACCGGTACTAGAAGGTCTGTTCTCCCAGCTGTTATAAGCAACAGCTCTCTCGAATACAGCTACTCCTGAATTGTTGAACTGATGCTAACTCCACCTTCACTCAAATGATCAAACCTGTTAGAGTGCACAAAATCAGGACTAACCAAACCATTCCTCTTTCTTCCCACCTGCTACGATGTGCAACTTGTGGCGAAACCAACTTCGCCACTGTGAACTGGAGAAGCCTGGTTGCTCGCCTGCTGCCTTTAGATTATGGACCGGCAGCTAAAGAGTTAATTTCACTGTGCAGAAGGATTTATTTCTCCCTTTCTGCACAGCCGTTCGGTAGATTCTATCTACCGAACAAACAGCCTGTTTGCAACCTCCCCAGAGCCGTGAGAAGCCGGCAGACGCTGTTAATTGGCCACCCAGAAGCTGGAGTGTGCTGCCAATTTACCTCCCTGAAGCTGCGGTTAACCGCAGCTTAATTGATTGTTACTGGGTGGCCGCTGTTACACTTAGCGGCCGCTAGGTGGCGGTGTTCTGGAGCACCCCGGGCAGCCAGCGCTTTCCTGCCCGGCTTTCATGCTCCAAACCCGGACACTTTTACGTGCAGGCACCGCTGAACCTCCAGCGCCTGGTTCTAATTCGTATGGATTAAACGAATGCATGTAAATTCGGTAGTTTGTTTTATGTGAATGTTTTAACCCAGATAGCTATGCCATGGAGCCTGTTCGTATAATTAAAGACTTTAGCTCCATGGCAATTAAACTGTATTCGTGTGGTCTGAGTGCCATTCACCTAATAATGTGCACTCAGACCTGAGCTATCTGGGGATGTGTGACATGTCTGTGTTTTATGTATAAAATGTAACTTTATGTATTTTAAAGTGATAGTCTGTCTTTGTGTCCCCACGTGTATAATGGAGTCTTGCCTTTGTCCTGGGAGATAATAGAATTACTTCTCTAATTATCTCCAGGACAGAGAGGAGGAAGCCAGGATGCATTGTGGGAAAGTATTGTGGTTGTATGTACTAATCTGATACATGTCTGTCTGCTGTTTCAGTCTCCCATTTGGTCCCTTAGGGGAGTGTCCACCAGCTGGGAGACCTGCATAAATACTGGGCAGGTAGCTCTCAGTAAATGAGTTCCTGCTTAACCCTCAAAGCGATGTGTCGTCTCGTTCTTTGGGGGAATTGGATTGTATGCTGACTGCCAGGAGGGTAAGCGGATTGTATGCTTTTCCTGTTCGGCTGATTCCAGGGTTCGTGTGCTTGCAGTTGGGAGATTGGTGATTGCAGTAGCTGCTCGTCTATGGGAAAGGGGATTATCGCCTAAAAGGTTTTTATCCCCTTCTGAGCGAAACGGTCCGTTACATAGCTGTACCCTAGCTACCTGTTCCCCAGCTGTCTTTTCTCCTCCCACACCATGAGATGTCCCCACTAAACTAATGCTGATAGTATGCTGGTAATATGGGAAATATACACTTGCACACATAGTGTTCTAAACCTGAAGACATCGATATAAACGCAATAATGATAAAAGAAAAAACATGTTAATAGGCTCCACAAAATAATAAGCAAATACATGCATGGACATATTGCTATGGCAGCCTATATACCAATATGAAGCTGTGATTACAAAATGTAAAACTTAGAAGTTAAAATATCTAAATAATATACACTGCTCAAAAAAATAAAGGTAACACTTAAACAACACAATGTAACTCCAAGGCAATCACACTTCAGTGAAATCAAACTGTCCACTTAGGAATTCGCCACTGGCGCCCTGTGCTCTTCACAGATGAAAGCAGGTTCACACACTGAACACATGTGACAGATGTGACAGAGTCTGGAGACACCGTGGAGAACATTCTGCTGCCTGCAACATCCTCCAGCATGACCGGTTTGGCAGTGGGTCACTAATGGTGTGGGGTGGCATTTCTTTGGGGGGCCACACAGCCCTCCATGTGCTCGCCAGAGGTAGCCTGACTGCCATTAGGTACCGAGATGAGATCCTCAGACCCCTTGTGAGACCATATGCTGGTGCGGTTGGCACTGTGTTCCTCCTAATGCAAGACAATGCTAGACCTCATGTGGCTGGAGTGTGTCAGCAGTTCCTGCAAGACTAAGGCATTGATGCTCAGGAGACCATCCGCCACCTCATCAGGAGCATGCACAGGCATTGTAGGGAGGTCATACAGGCATGTGGAAGCCACACACACTACTGAGCCTCATTTTGACTTGTTTTAAGGACATTACATCAAAGTTGGATCAGCCTGTAGTGTGTTTTTCCACTTTAATTTTGAGTGTGACTCCAAATCCAGACCTCCATTGGTTGAAAAATTTGATTTCCATTTTTTCATTTTTGTGTGATTTTGTTGACAGCACATTCAACTATGTAAAGAACAAAGTATTTCAGAAGAATATTTAATTCATTCAGATCTATGATGTGTTATTTTTGTGTTCCCATTTTTTTGAGCAGTGTACATTTGTACATGCAATATCCTAGACACGGAGTGGAAAGAATGCACATAAGTCAGGGAAGTCATAGAAAGGAGACTGCTATATATTCAAATAAGGGCAAAATCCAAAAAGTAGTTGTACCTTATAACAGAGCATATACTTCTGTAAATATGAAGAAACTACCATGCAAACAAAGAGTCCAAGCCTCCAAGAGTAGATGGCCGTCCAGGAGCAGCGGGTGCAATTACCCTATTGGGTTGCTGAGGATTGTTGGGTTGTTCGGCAAGAGGAGGAATCCACGTAAGACAATTCCAGTAGATGGGGGAACCAGGGCTGACTGCCATTGGGGCGTGAGAAGAGTCAGTAACACTGTTGGCGGATCTTGTGGAGAACTCGCACTATCATTGCAAACGCCAAGAAGGCATAAGCTTCATAGACTAGCCAAGTTTAAAGGAAGGAGTCCAATACAATGCTCTCTGGGTCCAGAACCCAACTGAAGAACTCTGGTGTCTGTCGGTTGTTGCAAAATGTGAACAGGTCTAGGTGAAATGGGCCTCTCCGGTCATTCAATTCAATTGCCAATTGCTTCATTCCCACCAGTGGCAAGAGAACCAATCCACTTTGTGTTCCACTATCAGAGCGATGTTGCAGGTTAGATAGTAGTCAAAGATATTTTGTGAGAACCACCAGCGGTACCTCAGACATTGTCCATCCGGAGTAGGATGCAACAATAGGATTTCCCTTTCGCTAGGCTGCTTATTGCGAACGAGCCTGTTGAAGTTCCAGGCAGTTAATGTGTATGGAAAGTTCCTGAGAAGGCCACGGGCCTCCTGTGTTGGTTGTGCCGTCTGTGGACCCCCAGCCTTGGAGGCTGGTGTCCAATTCCAAAATGAAATCTCAGCGATTGCCAAATATGGCTCGACCATTCCAAGGCTGCATGCAGTCCAACCACCACTGAAGTTCCGTACGAACCTCGTCCGATACTGGGACTGGTTGGTCGTATGTGAGGTCAAAACATAGGTGAGAACAAAACATAACTTGAGACGGTGCAAAGCCCGATAGTGCAGAGGGCCTGGGAATATTGATTGGATGGAGAAGGACAGTAGACCTATCCCATCTGAAGCACTTTGCGGATCTCCTTGCGAATGACAGCAACCTTTGTAATCGGTAGGCGCATTGTACATGACTTGGAATCTACTTCGAAACCAAGGAACTGTACTGTCTGCGAAGGGTTCAGCGCTGATTTTGCCTGATTGATCATGAAGCCTAGCGACTCCTATAACTGAACGGTATAGGTGGTGTGACCCTTTAGCATATCTCTGCTCATGTCAAAGGATAGGATATCGTCCAAATATATGATGCAACGTATATCTGAACCCAAAGGTGTGCTACCACAGGTATTTTCCTGCTGAGCCCTCGGGACAGAAGAGACTTGTCCAGAGATGTTCCATTGGAGTTCTGAGGGATCGAGGGGGCAGATACCGGTTTCTGAAGGGGTACATAGTACACCCTGGATTAAGTTTAAGGACCTAAGGATTTCACAATTCTATTTGGCACACAAGTGCAACAGGCCTTTACTATTACTAACGACAGATGCCGAAAAACCTTCAAAAGCAGATGAGGTTTGGCACAAGGTTTTGAACAGGATATCATCACTGTACATGAACCTGGCAAGAGTCAGGGTCAATGTCTCTCATGGGGAAGTGCAAATATGTAATGGGATGCCAAGGCTGTCCACTTTCTCCATTGTTATTTGCTTTGACTCTCAAACTCTTTCTGGAGGCATTCAGAGAGGACCCAAACATCGCCAGGTTTAGGGAGGGAGATAAAGTTGCTGCTCATGCAGATGATGTGCTCTTCTTGAGAACACTCACATTTCACTTCCCAACTGGATGGCAGCATTTAAGAAAAATGGAGAACTTTCCAATTTGAAAATTAATTTTAACAAATATGAGTTAATCTCATGGTCCTGAAAAGAGAACACAATTTCCAGTATTTTTTATATTTTTGATTTAATAAATAGTTTGCACTTTCCATGTGGAGTTTTAAATCATCTTGAAATCCATCTACAAGAAAAAGGTGCTGGATCTTTCCCAATGATCCACAAGTGCTAAACACCAGAGCCAAGTGCATCCTTTTGGCTCCACCTTTGTGAGTGTTTTCTGTTATCTCCTTATTTATATTGCCGAAATTGATCTGCACTATTTTCTTTTGTTTTATTTTTATAAAACATCAATCTTAGTGTATAGAACTTACTACAAAATATAACTTATTTTTAGTGTACATCACATATATTCAGAATTGTAGCTCACCCCTATTTGTGTTAGTCTATGGGAATAACAGACATCTGGCATGAGGGTAAATCTTGAGTTTAACATGACATCCTGTGCCTGCCTAGGTGTCAGGGTTGCATGTATTTACCAGACTTGTCATGTTATTATTTAACAATTGTGCTCTAAAGAATTATGGAGTGGCATGCTGAATCTTCTGTGCGACTGTGGCCAGTTTTGGATGTGACGTATGTTGGAGTATCACTCCCCTCCTTGGTTTGGATTACTGCAGAGACTCTACTCAGGGGCCTTAGATTTAATTCCCTGGCGGCACACACTTTGAAAGTGTGGTTTGCTGTTCAGAGAGCCTCTCAGTTTTCCCGGACACTCAGACCACTGCTTATAACACTGCTTTAGCAGGTGGTCTAACACCTAGGGACTTGTCTTTCTTTGGTCAGGACCATTATCTACAGATTCACAGATATTAACTTCAGACAAAATTTCCCACCTTAATAAGGTAGTGGAGAGGTGTATGCCATGTGTGCTGGAGCAATATAAATACATGCTAATTCAACACTATTACTGCAACATGCCAGGTAGGTAGGCACTGCATAAAGACCTGACTTGGTTTGAAGGTCTGTGAGTGGGGGATGTCTGGCTTGACAGGGAATTTTTGAGCCTCTACCAGTCCCCTATGATGGGGTTGATAGTTGTATGCAATTTAAAAGGGTATGGGAAAATACTCTAGATGCCATATTCATGAATGGCCAATGGACTAATATTCTAAAATTGCAACACAAGAGCTCGGTAAGCACTAACTAACAAGAAGTTAATTATTAACTACTATCACAATGGTATCATACACCAGAATTTTTTCACTATCCTTCTCTCTGTTGCCTTGAGTTGTTGGAGATGCAAGAGAGACACAGACAGTATCTTTCACTTGCGGAGGGACTTCCAAGTATACAGCCATTTTGGCGGATGGTGAGGGACACTATGGTGGAGTTTTGCAACACAGCTACAAACTTAACAGCACCAATGTGCCCATATCCTCAAACAAAATCTATATAGTTAGACATTTGCTTAATGCTGCTAAGTCATTGGGGCCTGCCCTCTAGAAAACACAGGAGATAGCCACTAGACAACATTGGTTGGAACAGGTTGAGGAGATTAGGGCTGCAGATTAGGGTTGCCTTCTTGCAATATAGTGCACTCAAGCACACTTAACAATGGGTACCATGGATATGTAAATGTCCAGACAAGGGGGGACTGCAGGGGTGGGTGAGAACAGGGAGACTGAGACATAGGAATCTAGGGATTGACTGAGGTATATTGAGTGGGAGAGGCCTATTTGAGCAGGAGGCATAGGCCATCAGATGAATGGAGAGAAGAGTTAGAAAAGGGTTGGAGACTGGTTACTCATGTTACTCGTGTGAGACAAGCTTGTGCTCTTTCTGTAATTCCTCATATCATGCCTTCTCAGATTTTCTTGACCACAATAGCAACATGCTTTCAGTAAAGATAAATTATACTGAGCATTAATCTTAAATCATCTTAATTCACTAAACTATTTTATCAAACTCAGTATTTAAGTATTAGCCAAAAGCCTTAAAGTAATGGATTGCTGAAGATGACTATAGTGATTTACCATAGTAAAATAGAGATGTGCAATAATTGCCTGATTAAATTGTCATAGGCTAAAAGGTGGTAGCAAGGAATTTAAAAAAATGCTAATGTAGGGTACAGTGCAATTAAATAAACAGAAAAAAAAAAAACGCAAATGGAGAACAAAACCATTATCCATATATAAACTACAAAGTTTAGTTTTTTTAATATTGAAATTAATATTGGTTGAAATATAATTTCCCTCAAAAAGTCTTTATGGACTCCTACAAATTTAAATAATATTTGACATTAAACAAGACATTGAACACACTTTAAACTACACTATACTTTATTTTTAGCCTGAAGGTTGTCTGTCTGTACCAATTTAAGCAAAAGATAGATATTGAATTTCCTAGTTCATAAAGATTCTACTTTGTCAACTGAGAGACAGGAATTGAACCTTGGGAATTAGAGTATAAATTTAATAGATAAAGGAAGCCGAGGTTCATTCATTATATGCAGAAAGCATATCTTTGTTTTTTTCAAAGTCGTTTTAAGACTGAGTCCTAGAGGAGGTCTCTGACACCACTTTTCACACGGTCTGCAGTGGTTCCAAGACATCAGTCATGACATAGCAAGGAAATGTCTATAGATGGAGGTAAAATATTCCTTTGTTGTTGTTTTTTTTAGAAAAATCCATGTATATCCTTAGATTGTGTTTTTTTTTTCAATTAGTATTTTTTGTTAATGGCACCTATCAGAACATTTCTTTAAATTATGACAGAATTTAAATAATTTATAATGTTAATTGCTTTGGGTACCCTGCCAACAGTCTAGATCACCGGTTTGCAAGATCTTCAGAAAAACTAAATCACTTAAAATGATACATAAGGAAGAATAGAGTCACATAGAAAATTGTAGATAAGAAGCAACGCTGTTCTATGTAATGTTCCTCCTGTGTTATAAGACTTGCAAATATTTCAAGTTGGGGGGTGGGGCCGGGTCGCCAAGCCGCATGGCAGCAGACTAACGTGGCTCCGAACCCGAACCCTGAAAAACAGCATGTAACATACTTATAAACAGCCCCAAAGCCGGAATGCTCACTGAGACGTAAAGGGAAAACATTTAAGCTTCAGAAAGATACCAATTCGCAGCCAAATACTTACCAGGAGCACCGAGATTAAAGAAACCGGCCTAAGCACCATCTTAAGCCTGAACAAGGGCAGCCGCTGACCGAGACCCGATCGCCTGGCCAGGTGAACAAGCACACGAAATTCAGAACCATTGACATGGGGTTCACATGGGCGAGAGATGCGTCCCGTGCCCCCGCCCCCTCCCCCCCGACCGGAGGGGATAATCCCGGCCACATGGAGGTTGCATGCCCGGAACGGAAATCACCGCCTGGGACACACGCTGACCTCCTACACAGGCACAGGCCACCCAAGTGTGGGCAGACTGATAATTGCGTTTGGAATTAAGAGACACTTATTACTCATGCTGCAGGCCCGGTGTCTACCACAGATCTAAATGCCTACCCATGATCAGACTGCCTGCCTTACTCTGTGAAGCCACCTCTCTGAAATGACACCCGCAGATGAGTGGGGGCTCTGGGGGCGATGCACGTTGGTGGTGGGGCCAGGCGGGATGCTGCTGCTGCGGCGGCCTTGGGGCCTGCTGGCCGGATGCTGCGGCTCTGGGACTGTGCCATACTGAGGGGAGGGAGCCACCGCCTCTGGGTTTTGAGGGGGGCCTGGCTGTCCCCGACACCGTGAGCCAGAGTGGAATGGATTGTGGCGACCCCCGGCAGACCGGTAGCTGGGGGAACGTTGGCACCTACCCAAAGTGGCTGGAGAAGGGTGAGACACACGGTGACCTTTGCCCCATCTAGCCGGGGCTCCTGAGACGCAGTGGGGGTGCAGGAGACGGCTGACACATGGACTCTAGGTGGGGGGGTCATGTGGACTGGTGGGTCTCTGAGTGCCCGCTGCGCTGTGGATCTCCCGGTTGGAGGCTTGGCGCGGCCTGGAGAGAGGCGACGGATGGCTGGCGTCCCTGGGATTGGCCGGGGCTGTGTCTGCAGTCTGCTCCCCTGCCTGGGGTTGTTGTGCCCACAGCTCTTCCGCTGCCGGTGGATTAAAACACAGGCAGAAAAGAAAACATGCAAATATCTGTACCCACCGCTACTTATTTTGGGGGAAATCAATTTTTATGTTTTTTATTTTTTCAGCACCGTATCTGCTTTATTTTCATATATATATATTTTTGAGTTTATAATTTCACCCCGTACATCTGCATGATATCACTGGACGACACGCATTGGACTATGCTACAATGACTTTACCATGCAATTATAATGACACTGCAGAGTTTGTTTGCCAACTATTGCTTAAGTTACTTAAATTAACTGGGTATATAGCTAATAGTGTAGTTTTATGTTTATACTAGATGGTGCTCATGTCTTTTACATACTTAATAGCACGATCGATGCATAGATAATTACATGCTCACGCCTTAGCCAGAAACTACATATGCTCCTGACGTTATACACCAGAGTATAGGCTCAGTTTATTAACTGCGCTACACGTCGGACTATGCAGCTTTTAGTCTAAGAGCAAATAGGAATACCCTAGAGCGTTTATTCATGTAATGATTTATAATGCATATTATAAGTAAATGTTTTACTTATTGGTTACATTTTTTATTTATTCGCTCCTTCTATTAAAGTAGCTTAAATACGACATATCTTTGTTAATGGTACTAGACGCCTTAAAGTTTATACTGTGTGAATTTACCATACGTTATTTAATGTTTGCATTTATCTTATAAGGAAAATTGATTGCATAGGGTTCACAATCGGCTCACAAAGCTATCAGTAGCGTATGTACACAGCTTTGCATTCAAATACTTAAGTAGTGCTTAAGAAATGCAGATATTATACTGCAAAAATGTATTTGGCTTCTGCGTAGGCACATATGCATGTATCACATCTTGCAATACTGAGCCTCTGCGTAGGCAATGTTGTATTAATACTCACGCCTAGCATTCAGCATGCAAGCATACTGCGAACAAAATAAAAACCAATTTAAAACAAATATTTCAAGTTTGACGAATGATTTTTAACTCAAGAAGTTGGAATAGTACATAAAGTTACCTGCAGAAAATTCCATGAAGAAAGTACCTCAAGAAAAACAGCAAACTATATAAACATATAAAAGAGAGACCACTGTAATATCAGATTATTTGGTTTTATTCAACATCTCTCAAATAAAATCTATATTAGATTGAATACACACACATATATATATATATATATATATATATATATATATATATATATATATATATATTATACACACACACATAAAAACATAGAATGTGAAGGCAGATAATTATTTGGCCCATCTAGTCTGCCCAATTTTCCAAATACTTTCATTAGTCTCTGGCCTTATCCTATAGCTAGGATAGCCGTATGCCTCTCCCATGCATGGTTTAACTCCTTCACGGTGTTAACCTCTACCACTTCAGCTGGAAGGCTATTCCATGCATCCACTACCCTCTCAGTAAAGTAATACTTCCTGATATTTTTAACCTTTGCCCCTCTAATTTAAGACTACATATCCTCTTGTTGTGGTAGTTTTTCTTCTTTTAAATAGTCTCCTCCATTACTGTGTTGATCCTCTTCATGTATTTAAATGTTTCTATCGTATCCCCTCTGTCTCGTCTTTCCTCCAAGCTATACGTTGCGTTACGTTCCTTTACCCTTTCCCTGTAAGAGTTATCCTATAATACATGAACCAGTTTGGTAGCCCTTCTCTGAATGCTCTCCTAAGTATCAATATCCTTCTGGAAATACAGTCTCCAGTACTGCATTCAGGGCCGGCCTTAGGGGTGTGCGAGCTGTGCGGTCGCACAGGGCGCCATGGAGCAGGGGGCGCCCTGTGGCCAACACAGCTCGCACATGGCTGGCTGACAGGGGAGCTTAAGCAGGGTCTATTTAAAAAAAAAAAAAAAAAAAAAAACGAACATCATGACAGAGGGGGCGGGGATTACCAAGCGGCAGGGGCGGAGCTTATTGCGAGGAGGAGGCAGGTGGGGCTAATACCTGAAGGAGTCCCTGCTTCCCCATCAGCCAACTGCATCCACTGGAAAGAGGTAAGTGTGTGTGACTGTCTGTGTGTGTGTGTGTGACTGCCTGCTTGTGTGTGTGTGACTGCCTGTCTGTGTGACTGCCTGCTTGTGTGTGTGTGACTGCCTGTGTCTGACTGCCTGCGTGTGTGTGTGGCTGCCTGTGGGTCTGTACCTGCGCCTGCCTGTCTGTCTGTACCTGTGCCTGCCTGTCTGTCTGTCTGTACCTGTGCCTGCCTGTCTGTCTGTCTGTACCTGTGCCTGCCTGTCTGTCTGTCTGTACCTGCCTGTCTGTCTGTACCTGTGCCTGCCTGTCTGTCTGTACCTGTCTGTCTGTCTGTACCTGTCTGTCTGTCTGTACCTGTCTGTCTGTCTGTCTGTCTGTACCTGTGCCTGTCTGTCTGTCTGTCTGTACCTGTCTGTCTGTCTGTCTGTACCTGTCTGTCTGTCTGTCTGTACCTGTGCCTGTCTGTCTGTCTGTACCTGTGCCTGTCTGTCTGTCTGTACCTGTGCCTGTCTGTCTGTCTGTACCTGTGCCTGTCTGTCTGTCTGTACCTGTGCCTGTCTGTCTGTCTGTACCTGTGCATGTCTGTCTGTCTGTACCTGTGCCTGTCTGTCTGTCTGTACCTGTGCCTGTCTGTCTGTACCTGTGCCTGTCTGTCTGTACCTGTGCCTGTCTGTACCTGTGCCTGTCTGTACCTGTGCCTGTCTGTCTGTCTGTCTGTCTGTCTGTACCTGTGCCTGTCTGTCTGTCTGTACCTGTGCCTGTCTGTCTGTCTGTACCTGTGCCTGTCTGTCTGTCTGCACCTGTGCCTGTCTGTCTGTCTGCACCTGTGCCTGTCTGTCTGTCTGCACCAGTGCCTGTCTGTCTGTCTGTACCTGTGCCTGCCTGTCTGTCTGTACCTGTGCCTGCCTGTCTGTCTGTCTGTACCTGTGCCTGCCTGTCTGTACCTGTGCCTGCCTGCCTGTCTGTACCTGTGCCTGTCTGTCTGTCTGTCTGTACCTGTGCCTGCCTGTCTGTACCTGTGCCTGTCTGTCTGTCTGTCTGTACCTGTGCCTGTCTGTCTGTCTGTACCTGTGCCTGTCTGTCTGTCTGTCTGTACCTGTGCCTGTCTGTCTGTACCTGTGCCTGTCTGTCTGTCTGTCTGTACCTGTGCCTGTCTGTCTGTCTGTCTGTACCTGTGCCTGTCTGTCTGTCTGTACCTGTGCCTGTCTGTCTGTCTGTACCTGTGCCTGTCTGTCTGTCTGTACCTGTGCCTGTCTGTCTGTCTGTACCTGTGCCTGTCTGTCTGTCTGTCTGTACCTGTGCCTGTCTGTCTGTCTGTCTGTACCTGTGCCTGTCTGTCTGTCTGTCTGTACCTGTGTCTGTCTGTCTGTCTGTACCTGTGCCTGTCTGTCTGTCTGTCTGTACCTGTGCCTGTCTGTCTGTCTGTACCTGTGCCTGTCTGTCTGTCTGTACCTGTGCCTGTCTGTCTGTCTGTACCTGTGCCTGTCTGTCTGTACCTGTGCCTGTCTGTCTGTACCTGTGCCTGTCTGTCTGTCTGTACCTGTGCCTGTCTGTCTGTCTGTACCTGTGCCTGTCTGTCTGTCTGTACCTGTGCCTGTCTGTCTGTCTGTACCTGTGCCTGTCTGTCTGTCTGTACCTGTGCCTGTCTGTCTGTCTGTACCTGTGCCTGCCTGTCTGTCTGCACCTGTGCCTGTCTGTCTGTCTGTCTGTCTGTACCTGTGCCTGTCTGTCTGTCTGTACCTGTGCCTGTCTGTCTGTACCTGTGCCTGTTCCTGTCTGTACCTGTGCCTGTCTGTCTGTCTGTACCTGTGCCTGTCTGTCTGTCTGTACCTGTGCCTGTCTGTCTGTCTGTACCTGTGCCTGTCTGTCTGTCTGTACCTGTGCCTGTCTGTCTGTCTGTACCTGTGCCTGTCTGTCTGTCTGTACCTGTGCCTGTCTGTCTGTCTGTACCTGTGCCTGCCTGTCTGTCTGCACCTGTGCCTGTCTGTCTGTCTGTACCTGTGCCTGTCTGTCTGTACCTGTGCCTGTCTGTCTGTACCTGTGCCTGTCTGTCTGTACCTGTGCCTGTCTGTCTGTCTGTACCTGTGCCTGTCTGTCTGTCTGTACCTGTGCCTGTCTGTCTGTCTGTACCTGTGCCTGTCTGTCTGTCTGTACCTGTGCCTGTCTGTCTGTCTGTACCTGTGCCTGCCTGTCTGTCTGCACCTGTGCCTGTCTGTCTGTCTGTCTGTCTGTACCTGTGCCTGTCTGTCTGTCTGTACCTGTGCCTGTCTGTCTGTACCTGTGCCTGTTCCTGTCTGTACCTGTGCCTGTCTGTCTGTCTGTACCTGTGCCTGTCTGTCTGTCTGTACCTGTGCCTGTCTGTCTGTCTGTACCTGTGCCTGTCTGTCTGTCTGTACCTGTGCCTGTCTGTCTGTCTGTACCTGTGCCTGTCTGTCTGTCTGTACCTGTGCCTGTCTGTCTGTCTGTACCTGTGCCTGCCTGTCTGTCTGCACCTGTGCCTGTCTGTCTGTCTGTACCTGTGCCTGCCTGTCTGTCTGCACCTGTGCCTGTCTGTCTGTCTGCACCTGTGCCTGTCTGTCTGTCTGCACCTGTGCCTGTCTGTCTGTCTGTCTGTACCTGTGCCTGTCTGTCCCTGTCTGTCTGTCTGTACCTGTGCCTGTCTGTCTGTCTGTACCTGTGCCTGTCTGTACCTGTGCCTGTCTGTCTGTCTGTACCTGTGCCTGTCTGTACCTGTGCCTGTCTGTCTGTCTGTCTGTCTGCACCTGTGTCTGTCTGTCTGTACCTGTGCCTGTCTGTCTGTACCTGTGCCTGTCTGTCTGTCTGTACCTGTGCATGTCTGTCTGTCTGTACCTGTGCCTGTCTGTCTGTCTGTACCTGTGCCTGTCTGTCTGTACCTGTGCCTGTCTGTCTGTACCTGTGCCTGTCTGTACCTGTGCCTGTCTGTACCTGTGCCTGTCTGTCTGTCTGTCTGTCTGTCTGTACCTGTGCCTGTCTGTCTGTCTGTACCTGTGCCTGTCTGTCTGTCTGTACCTGTGCCTGTCTGTCTGTCTGCACCTGTGCCTGTCTGTCTGTCTGCACCTGTGCCTGTCTGTCTGTCTGCACCAGTGCCTGTCTGTCTGTCTGTACCTGTGCCTGCCTGTCTGTCTGTACCTGTGCCTGCCTGTCTGTCTGTCTGTACCTGTGCCTGCCTGTCTGTACCTGTGCCTGCCTGCCTGTCTGTACCTGTGCCTGTCTGTCTGTCTGTCTGTACCTGTGCCTGCCTGTCTGTACCTGTGCCTGTCTGTCTGTCTGTCTGTACCTGTGCCTGTCTGTCTGTCTGTACCTGTGCCTGTCTGTCTGTCTGTCTGTACCTGTGCCTGTCTGTCTGTCTGTCTGTACCTGTGCCTGTCTGTCTGTCTGTCTGTACCTGTGTCTGTCTGTCTGTCTGTACCTGTGTCTGTCTGTCTGTCTGTACCTGTGCCTGTCTGTCTGTCTGTCTGTACCTGTGCCTGTCTGTCTGTCTGTACCTGTGCCTGTCTGTCTGTCTGTACCTGTGCCTGTCTGTCTGTCTGTACCTGTGCCTGTCTGTCTGTACCTGTGCCTGTCTGTCTGTACCTGTGCCTGTCTGTCTGTCTGTACCTGTGCCTGTCTGTCTGTCTGTACCTGTGCCTGTCTGTCTGTCTGTACCTGTGCCTGTCTGTCTGTCTGTACCTGTGCCTGTCTGTCTGTCTGTACCTGTGCCTGTCTGTCTGTCTGTACCTGTGCCTGCCTGTCTGTCTGCACCTGTGCCTGTCTGTCTGTCTGTCTGTCTGTCTGTACCTGTGCCTGTCTGTCTGTACCTGTGCCTGTTCCTGTCTGTACCTGTGCCTGTCTGTCTGTCTGTACCTGTGCCTGTCTGTCTGTCTGTACCTGTGCCTGTCTGTCTGTCTGTACCTGTGCCTGTCTGTCTGTCTGTACCTGTGCCTGTCTGTCTGTCTGTACCTGTGCCTGTCTGTCTGTCTGTACCTGTGCCTGTCTGTCTGTCTGTACCTGTGCCTGTCTGTCTGTCTGTACCTGTGCCTGCCTGTCTGTCTGCACCTGTGCCTGTCTGTCTGTCTGTACCTGTGCCTGTCTGTCTGTACCTGTGCCTGTCTGTCTGTACCTGTGCCTGTCTGTCTGTACCTGTGCCTGTCTGTCTGTCTGTACCTGTGCCTGTCTGTCTGTCTGTACCTGTGCCTGTCTGTCTGTCTGTACCTGTGCCTGTCTGTCTGTCTGTACCTGTGCCTGTCTGTCTGTCTGTACCTGTGCCTGCCTGTCTGTCTGCACCTGTGCCTGTCTGTCTGTCTGTCTGTCTGTACCTGTGCCTGTCTGTCTGTCTGTACCTGTGCCTGTCTGTCTGTACCTGTGCCTGTTCCTGTCTGTACCTGTGCCTGTCTGTCTGTCTGTACCTGTGCCTGTCTGTCTGTCTGTACCTGTGCCTGTCTGTCTGTCTGTACCTGTGCCTGTCTGTCTGTCTGTACCTGTGCCTGTCTGTCTGTCTGTACCTGTGCCTGTCTGTCTGTCTGTACCTGTGCCTGTCTGTCTGTCTGTACCTGTGCCTGCCTGTCTGTCTGCACCTGTGCCTGTCTGTCTGTCTGTACCTGTGCCTGCCTGTCTGTCTGCACCTGTGCCTGTCTGTCTGTCTGCACCTGTGCCTGTCTGTCTGTCTGCACCTGTGCCTGTCTGTCTGTCTGTCTGTACCTGTGCCTGTCTGTCCCTGTCTGTCTGTCTGTACCTGTGCCTGTCTGTCTGTCTGTACCTGTGCCTGTCTGTACCTGTGCCTGTCTGTCTGTCTGTACCTGTGCCTGTCTGTACCTGTGCCTGTCTGTCTGTCTGTCTGTCTGCACCTGTGTCTGTCTGTCTGTACCTGTGCCTGTCTGTCTGTACCTGTGCCTGTCTGTCTGTCTGTACCTGTGCCTGTCTGTCTGTACCTGTGCCTGTCTGTCTGTCTGTACCTGTGCCTGTCTGTCTGTCTGTACCTGTCTGTCTGTCTGTCTGTCTGTCTGCACCTGTGCCTGTCTGTCTGTACCTGTGCCTGTCTGTCTGTACCTGTGCCTGTCTGTCTGTACCTGTGCCTGTCTGTCTGTACCTGTGCCTGTCTGTCTGTCTGTACCTGTCTGTCTGTCTGTACCTGTGCCTGTCTGTCTGTCTGTCTGTACCTGTGTCTGTACCTGTGCCTGTCTGTCTGTCTGTCTGTCTGTACCTGTGCCTGTCTGTCTGTCTGTACCTGTCTGTCTGTACCTGTCTGTGTCTGTCTGTCTGTACCTGTCTGTCTGTACCTGTCTGTGTCTGTCTGTCTGTACCTGTCTGTCTGTACCTGTGCCTGTCTGTGTCTGTCTGTCTGTCTGTGCCTGTCTGTCTGTCTGTCTGTCTGTACCTGTGCCTGTCTGTGTCTGTACCTGTCTGTCTGTCTGTACCTGTGCCTGTCTGTCTGTCTGTCTGTCTGTACCTGTGCCTGTCTGTCTGTCTGCACCTGTGCCTGTCTGTCTGTCTGCACCTGTGCCTGTCTGTCTGTCTGTACCTGTGCCTGTCTGTCTGTACCTGTGCCTGTCTGTCTGTCTGTACCTGTGCCTGTCTGTCTGTCTGTACCTGTGCCTGTCTGTCTGTGTCTGTACCTGTGCCTGTCTGTCTGTCTGTCTGTCTGTACCTGTGCCTGTCTGTCTGTCTGTCTGTACCTGTGCCTGTCTGTCTGTCTGTACCTGTGCCTGTCTGTCTGTCTGTACCTGTGCCTGTCTGTCTGTCTGTACCTGTGCCTGTCTGTCTGTCTGTCTGTACCTGTGCCTGTCTGTCTGTCTGTCTGTACCTGTGCCTGTCTGTCTGTCTGTCTGTACCTGTGCCTGTCTGTCTGTCCCTGTGCCTGTCTGTCTGTACCTGTGCCTGTCTGTCTGTCTGTACCTGTGCCTGTCTGTCTGTACCTGTGCCTGTCTGTCTGTCTGTACCTGTGCCTGTCTGTCTGTCTGTACCTGTGCCTGTCTGTCTGTACCTGTGCCTGTCTGTCTGTACCTGTGCCTGTCTGTCTGTACCTGTGCCTGTCTGTCTGTACCTGTGCCTGTCTGTCTGTACCTGTGCCTGTCTGTCTGTACCTGTGCCTGTCTGTCTGTACCTGCACCTGTGCCTGTCTGTCTGTCTGCACCTGTGCCTGTCTGTCTGTCTGCACCTGTGCCTGTCTGTCTGTCTGCACCTGTGCCTGTCTGTCTGTCTGCACCTGTGCCTGTCTGTCTGTCTGCACCTGTGCCTGTCTGTCTGTCTGCACCTGTGCCTGTCTGTCTGTCTGCACCTGTGCCTGTCTGTACCTGTACCTGTGCCTGTCTGTACCTGTACCTGTGCCTGTCTGTCTGTACCTGTGCCTGTCTGTCTGTACCTGTGCCTGTCTGTCTGTACCTGTGCCTGTCTGTCTGTACCTGTGCCTGTCTGTCTGTACCTGTGCCTGTATGTATGTCTGTCTGTCTGTACCTGTGCCTGTCTGTCTGTACCTGTGCCTGTCTGTACCTGTGCCTGTCTGTACCTGTGCCTGTCTGTACCTGTGCCTGTCTGTACCTGTGCCTGTCTGCCTGTCTGTCTGTCTGTCTGTACCTGTGCCTGTCTGTCTGTCTGTACCTGTGCCTGTCTGTCTGTCTGTACCTGTGCCTGTCTGTCTGTCTGTACCTGTGCCTGTCTGTCTGTCTGTACCTGTGCCTGTCTGTCTGTCTGTACCTGTGCCTGTCTGTACCTGTCTGTCTGTCTGCACCTGTGCCTGTCTGTCTGTCTGCACCTGTGCCTGTCTGTCTGTCTGCACCTGTGCCTGTCTGTCTGTCTGCACCTGTGCCTGTATGTCTGTCTGTACCTGTGCCTGTCTGTCTGTACCTGTGCCTGTCTGTCTGTACCTGTGCCTGTCTGTCTGTACCTGTCTGTCTGTACCTGTGCCTGTCTGTCTGTACCTGTCTGTCTGTACCTGTGCCTGTCTGTCTGTACCTGTGCCTGTCTGTCTGTCTGTACCTGTGCCTGTCTGTCTGTACCTGTGCCTGTCTGTCTGTCTGTCTGTACCTGTGCCTGTCTGTCTGTCTGTACCTGTGCCTGTCTGTCTGTCTGTACCTGTGCCTGTCTGTCTGTCTGTACCTGTGCCTGTCTGTCTGTACCTGTGCCTGTCTGTCTGTACCTGTGCCTGTCTGTCTGTACCTGTGCCTGTCTGTACCTGTACCTGTGCCTGTATGTATGTCTGTACCTGTGCCTGTCTGTCTGTCTGTCTGTACCTGTGCCTGTCTGTCTGTCTGTCTGTACCTGTGCCTGTCTGTCTGTCTGTACCTGTGCCTGTCTGTCTGTCTGTACCTGTGCCTGTCTGTACCTGTGCCTGTCTGTCTGTCTGTACCTGTGCCTGTCTGTCTGTCTGTACCTGTGCCTGTCTGTACCTGTGCCTGTCTGTCTGTCTGTACCTGTGCCTGTCTGTCTGTCTGTACCTGTGCCTGTCTGTCTGTCTGTCTGTCTGTACCTGTGCCTGTCTGTCTGTCTGTACCTGTGCCTGTCTGTCTGTCTATACCTGTGCCTGTCTGTCTGTCTATACCTGTGCCTGTCTGTCTGTCTGTCTGTACCTGTGCCTGTCTGTCTGTCTGTACCTGTCTGTCTGTACCTGTGCCTGTCTGTCTGTCTGTATCTGTGCCTGTCTGTCTGTCTGTATCTTTGCCTGTCTGCCTGTCTGTATCTTTGCCTGTCTGCCTGTCTGTGTGTGCCTCTGCCTGTCTGTGTGTGCCTCTGCCTGTCTGTGTGTGCCTCTGCCTGTCTGTGTGTGCCTCTGCCTGTCTGTGTGTGCCTCTGCCTGTCTGTGTGTGCCTCTGCCTGTCTGTGTGTGCCTCTGCCTGTCTGTGTGTGCCTCTGCCTGTCTGTGTGTGCCTCTGCCTGTCTGTGTGTGCCTCTGCCTGTCTGTGTGTGCCTCTGCCTGTCTGTGTGTGACTAATTGTGTGTGTGTCGCTGTAACTTTGCCATTGTGTGTACCTGTGCCTGTATGTGTGACTGCCTTTAACAGTGTGTGTGTGTGTGTGTGTACATGCCTGTAACAGAGTTTACATTTCCCCCAGCCCTTCCTGTCAAGGCCACACTTTGACTGACAGACTCACACTCTAATATACACTGACAAACAATGACATACACACACTATTACTTGGACACACACTGACAGATGCACACTCTCACTGACAGATGCACCCACTCACTGAAAGATGCACGCCCCCACTGACCGACACACACACACACACACACACACACAAACACATATTCACTTACAGACACACACACTTACACACTTACAGACATACAGACACACACACACATTCACTCACAGACACACACACATTCACTTAGGCATACACACTCACAGACACACACACTCACAGACACACACACTCACAGACAGAGACATTTCCACTAACACTCACAAACTAATATTTTTTAAATTTTATTTTAAATCCAACCAGCCTCCCTGGGAGAGCTGGAGTGGATTTCTTACCTGCAGTCCAGTGTGGCTGCTGGGCAGGCAGGCAGGGGGCGCACAGGCTGAGGTCATATTCCGTCTCCCGGCTTCATTAAGCGACGCGGAAGAGAGCTGAGCAGGAAGAGCTCAGGTGAGTATGCTCCTTCGCTGCCTGCTGCCAGCCTCAGGGGGGCTCAAAAGTGGCCAGCCGGCCAGCTCTTGAGCCCTCCAGGAAGCGAGGCAAGCAAGGGATCTGCCTGGGCATTTGAGGGCGGCTTTTTTTTGGCCACCCCCTGCAAAGTGCCACCCAAGGCAGATGCCTTGTTTGCCTCGTGATACACACATCCCAGGTGCCTGTGTGTATTCAGGCAAGACTTTTCGCAGAGGGCGCCTAATTGCCTAAGGCCGGCCCTGACTGCATACAATACTACATGTGAGGTCTTACTAGTGTTCAGTGCAATGGAATAAGCACTTCCCTCTTTCTACTGCTAATACCTCTCCTTACACAACCAAACATTCTGCCTGCATTTCCTGCTGCTCTATTACATTGTCTGCCTACCTTTAATTACCCCTAAATCCCTTTCCTCAAATGCAGTGCCATCTTAACAGCATCATGGCCCTCGGGCAAAGCAGTGCACTGGAGGCCTGCCTACACCACAACTCACAGGAATAAAAATGGAAATTATCGATAAAATTAAGCTTATATTTATTGGTACCTCCAACAAATGCAACACACACACACCGACTGCTGAATACACCCACACAGAGTACACAAAGACTGCTAAATACATACACACACAGACCCACACAGAGACTGCTGAATACACACAGACTACTAAATACATGCAGGCTGCTGAATACACGCACACACACACACACAAACTGCTGATGATATTGTTCAGGTCAGATAGGAGGCTTTGACCATTGTTACCAAAGAGGTTTTATTGATAGGTATTGATATAACAGCAGGTTAACTTATATAATGAAATAATGAGAAGGAAAGTGAGAGAAATAAACGTTAAGGCAATATGGCCTATATAGATAATAAACAGGTTTGCAAATAATAAGAAAGCTAGAGATAAAATTATAGGTAGAATAATAAGACGGGTATAAATAACAATAAGGTTTCAGGGTATGAAAATAACACATTGTAAATTAGAGTAAGCAGCAATGTCCAGATATGGGTTATGCAGGTTTGTATAATTCAGGTAAGCAGGATAAAGCAGAGTTGTAAGCAATCCAGGTTGGTATTGAGCACGGCTAATAATAAATAAGGTTAGAAGCAATGAAGGTAAATCACAGGTTGCTTCACAGTATCTGAAGTATTTTCAGTAAGAACATCAACTTCAATGGAAAGGCCATTTGGTTTGTCGGGTGTGGCCTTTTATATCAGAACTTGATTCATGCTGTACAGGTGTGAGACTGAGGTGACTAGTGGCTAGGGAGGCAAATAGTGGTGGAGAACTGGAACTTCTTTTTAAAGAAACAGAAATAAAGATAAAACATAGTTGTTCGGGTAGGATCCTGACTGCTGAATGCGTGCGCATGTATACACACACACACACACACACACAGATTGCTGAATACACACACGCAGACTGCTGTGTGTGGCAGTGTATGTGAGGGGTGATGTGTGTGAGGGGTGCATGGAGCAATTTTTATTTTCTATTAAATGTACATTATTAAAATCTGCAAGGGGGGAGGGGGAGACACTGTCAGCCCTGGTGGTCCGGTGGTGATCTATATAGCCTGCAGCTTGTCTGGCTACAGGCTGTCTTCACTGTGAGTGCTGTTAAGCAGTGTGTGGAGCGTTGCCATGGCAACACTCCACACAGCCTGCTCACGGGAGGAGTGTTATGTATTGAGGTTTATGCAGTCCACCTTCCAGTAGATGGCAGCATAGTGAAGTTATGCACTTGTTCTGTTGTGTTTAGTCTCTTTTGTGTTATATGATTATGTGTGTGTACTGAAGTAAAGAGAAGTCTATGTCACTACATGTCTGAGAGCCATTTGTGAATATATAACATTCTAATACACTAAACTGGCGACGAGGATGGGACTTCAATAAATGGACACTGCAGAATATATATAAAGGAAATGAAATCAGCCTGAGTGAGGAAGTAAAACTTTTTTTTGGAATTCTTTTATCTACAAATATTTCCAGCATGGCTTCTCTGGGACACATGGAGGAATTTGATCTGGCTAATCCAGCCTCATGGGACTCATATGCTGACAGGTAAGTGTTTTTTCTGGAAGCTAATAAGGTGGTGGATGCTATTCAGAAGAGTGTTATTGGATCCAAGACTTTTGATACTGTCCGCTCACTGATATCTCCTGCTAAACCACAAGATTACTCATTTGAAGAAATACTGGCACTGTTAAAACATCATTTAGCACCCACCCCATCTGAAACAGTGAGGCGTTTCCATTTCAATAGAAGAAATCAGAAACCAGGTGAAAGCATTGCAGCATACATTGCAGAACTGCGCAGGCTGTCTGAAAATTGCAATTTTGGTACCAGCTTAGAATCCTTGTTAAGGGACAGGCTTGTGTGTGGGGTGCAAGATGAAGCACTGCAGAGGAGACTGCTTGCAAGACAGAATTTAACTTTTATTATTGCACAAGAGGAAGCGCTCGCAGAGGAAGCGCTCGCAAATGAGGCTGCATATGTCCATTCAAAAGAGATACAATCCTCCTCCAGCAAAGAGAACTCACCTGAAATAAATCTAGTGAAGAAGACTGATGTTAAATCAAAAGACTTCTCACCACACACTGATGTCACAGCTCCATTTAACCCCTTAAGGACCAAACTTCTGGAATAAAAGGGAATCATGACATGTCATACATGTCATGTGTCCTTAAGGGGTTAAAGGAACTTGTTATAGTTGCGGTGGAACACACAGGTGTAATACATGTCGTTTTCGAAATGCAGTTTGCCACACATGTAAACGTACAGGTCACATACAGACAGTTTGCCAAAGTCATCCAGTGGAATTCAGACCAAATATAAGAATGTGAATAAAATACAAACCACAGCGCACTCTTAATACTCCACAAACCGTTTCAGATAGTGAAATGACTGCAGGTGTTTACTCAAATGACTATGTGAATAAAGTGGAAAATTCACCATCAGGACTGAAGATTTACACTGAAATTGTGCTTCAAGATGTTCCGTGCAAAATGGAAGATTCTGGGTGCGCATATTCTTTGATTTCAGAAGAGACATTTACATTGTTATGGCCTCATAATTCTCCTTCAATAGTACCTTGTGATATTCATCTCGTGGACTACAACAAACAGGCTGTGGATGTTAAAGGGGCTTATTTTATACCAGTAAAATATGGTAAATTCAGAGGACATTTACGTTTAATAATTACTAAGGGACAAAGAGCAAGTTTGCTAGGTAGAGAGTGGTTTGAACCCTTAGGAATTTCATTAACTGGAGTTAATAATGTATCCACAGATATTCTACAGAATGTGATTGATAAATTTAGTGCAGTTTTTGAAGAAGGTTTTGGCATGTTTAAAGGCCCTTCTGTTTATTTTGTATTAGATTCAAAAGTGCCCCCAATTCGTATGAAGGCTCACAAAATTGCATTAGCTCTCAGACCAATAATAGATGCGGAGATTACACGTCTTGTGGAACAAGGCATACTTGAACCCGTAACACACCCAAAGTGGTGTACACCCATAGTTCCGGTCATGAAACCAAATGGGGATGTCAGAATCTGTGCTGACTACAAATGTACAATAAATAAAGCGTTGCAAGAGCATCCCTATGAAATTCCAGCTGTTAATCAAATTCTTACTACTTTGGCAAAAGGAAAAATATTTGCCAAGTTGGATATGGCTCAAGCCTACCAGCAGTTACCTGTGGATGATGAGGCTGCTGATGCACAAACGATAACACACAAAGGAGCTTTCCGAGCAAGACGTTTGCAGTTTGGAGTTTCCATTGCTCCTGGCATATTCCAGAATTTAATCGAGGACGTCTTATCTGGACTTCCAGGAGTAGTGCCTTATTTTGATGACGTTCTTATTTGACCAGATTCTATACAGTCATTGGCTGCACAGCTACAACTTGTTTTACAACGTTTTCTTGATGCTGGTCTAAAACTTAAAAAGGAAAAGTGTATTTTTGGTGTAAGCAGCGTGGATTTCCTTGGTTACCGAGTTGACGCACAGGGCATTCATCCAACTGATTCTAAGGTTGAAGCTATCTATAGAGCTCCGGTTCCAACAAACAAACAAGAACTGCAAGCTTTCCTAGGGTTGCTTAATTTTTACCATTCTTTTCTGCCTGATAAAGCCACTGTTGCTGAACCTCTGCATCGTCTACTAGATAAAGATGCTCCATGGAAGTGGACTGACGTTCATACTACCGCTTTCAGCGCTGCTAAAAAACTGTTGTCTTCTGACAGTTTGCTTGTACACTATGATTTGGAGAAACCGCTCAACCTCACCTGTGATGCTTCTCCGTATGGCATAGGGGCTGTATTGAGCTACACTTTGAGAAATGGGGTTGAGGCTCCTATTGCGTTTTATTCACAGACTTTATCTACTACAGAGAGGAATTACGCCCAAATTGACAAGGAGGCTTTAGCTATTGTGTCTGGTGTAAAAATGTTTCATGACTATTTGTATGGGCGGAGGTTTACTATTATAACAGATCATAAACCTTTACTGGGTCTGTTCACCAGCAATACTCCCACTCCTCAAATAATTTCTGCTGAATGCCTATGATTGTGAGTTCAAGTATCGTCCTGGCAAGGATATCACACATGCTGATGGATTAAGCCGATTACATTTGCCTTCTCCTGACTTCCTTGTTCCTCCTTTGTCTGAGGTCCTCATGTTGGAATCCATTCCAAACCCTCCGTTACATGCAAGTGACATTGCTTGTATGTCTGCCAAGGATCCTTTGCTGTCCCGTGTGCTCAACTGGGTTTGGGGGGGGGGGGGGGCAAAATCAAAAGTGGAAGACAAGTTCAAACCATTTGTAGTGCGCCAACATGAACTATCTGCCTATAAAGGGTGCCTATTATGGGGAAACAGAGTGGTAATTCCAAATGCAGGACAAGCTCGAGTATTGCATGCTCTTCATGAAGGACATCCTGGAATAGTTCGCATGAAAGCTTTAGCCAGAAGTTATGTGTGGTGGCCTAAAATGGATGAAGTTATTGAAAAGTGGGTGAAGAACTGTGTACCATGCCAATCTACTCGTCATGCTCCACCTAAAGCCTCAGTACATCCTTGGGAAGTGACTAGGTCACCTTGGTCCCGTTTACATATAGATTTTGCTGGCCCTTTTCACGGACAGATGTTTTTTTTAGTTGTTGACTCCTTTTCAAAATGGTTAGAAGTTATTCCAGTTACATCTGCTACCTCAGTCACAGTCATAAAGATTCTAAGGAGGCTGTTTGCTACACATGGGTTGCCAGATACAATTGTGTCTGATAATGGAACACAATTTACCTCATCAGAATTCAAAATGTTCATGGCAAGTAATCTTATTCGACATGTTACTATTGCACCATTTCACCCATCATCAAATGGTCAAGCTAAGCGTATGGTTCAGACTACTCATTAAAGAGAATTATTGAAGGAGATTGGAATCGTAGACTTGCAATTTTCCTTCTGCAACAACATGTGACATCTTGCTCAAGCACCGGTAGTAGTCCAGCAGAGCTCCTTATGAACCGGCGTCTTAAAACTTGTTTGGATCATTTACATCCTGATTTGACAACTGAGTTACAAGAGAAGCAAGAATTGCAATTCAATAAGAACTATAATGCTTCTACTGTCAGAGTATTTGCACCTGACAGTGATGTCTATGTCAGGAACTCTGTTCCTGGGCCTAAATGGATACCTGCAAAAGTACTTATGGCCACAGGACCTTTGTCATACAAAGTACAAATTCCTGATGGTAGAATATTACGAAGGCATGTCGATCAGATTCGGGAACGGAGTGATGAGATTGTGCCTGCTGACGGTCCCAGTCATACTGGGTTTTCTGTGATACCAGATGATGTGGAACCACTGGAGGATACAGGTCTCAGTTCTCCAGGAGTTGTTATTGAAGAACCAGGTCTGTGTGGTCCATCTGACAGAGCACAGGAAGAAGGGATGGGCACAACTGAAGGTCCAGCTGAAGCAGTTCCAAACATGGTTTTGGGGCGCCCAAGACGAAATATTAAACCTCCCAGTTATCTCAAAGACTTTGGGGTCTAGGGGGGAGGAGTGTTATGTATTGAGGTTTATGCAGTCCACCTTCCAGTAGATGGCAGCATAGTGAAGTTATGCACTTGTTCTGTTGTGTTTAGTCTCTTTTGTGTTATATGATTATGTGTGTGTACTGAAGTAAAGAGAAGTCTATTTCACTACAATGTCTGAGAGCCATTTGTGAATATAGAATATAGAACATGCTAATACACTTAAAGGAGTGATCTGACTCCCAGGTCCATCCTCCTGCCCTCTGATCCCCACCAGCCCGAGAGGGCCCATGGCAAGAAAGCAGGGCCGGGGCTCCATGGGCCGGCGGGGAAGATCAAAGGATCTCCCCTGTCGGCCAGCGCAACTGCCCAGCGTGCCCATTGGGAACAATGGTCCTGTTTAGATGTTGAGGTTAGGACTCTTTAAAATATTCTATACTCTGTCTTTGGGGTTTTACCTCTAATTACCTCAATATCTCCATGTCTTCCCACCCATAATGGCATTTTTTTCTAACCCCAGACTTTATATTTCAGACTGGTCCCCAAAAAACAGCATTCATTAGTAACACCCAGAACTCAAAAGCAATGCTTTAGACTTGAGAAAGGGAGGTTCTCCTAAATGGCTCCATATATAACCTGTTCAGGGCAACCATGTGAGAGCTAACAAACTCTGACTATTTATACACAGACATTAATTGCAATTTAAAAAGCCATAGGTGTGGGAAATTAACCTTTGTTAATTTTTTTGCATCAGTCATATTTTCAAATCTAATACAAACATTTCCGAATTTCTGCCAGGGTATGCAACTTTTGAGCATAACTGTACATACATAAACATACACACATGCACAAACACTATTGTCAGTGCATGTTTGTGCTGATTATAAATTTTCTCCCATCTACCTTACAGTAATTTATGTCACCAAGTCAATTAAACAAAACACTATTACACGGCTCAATGCTTTGAACAGATATATCATTTGCTTATTCAAATATTTACTACCTGAGCACACTAACAACCCAACATTAATTAGACCAACACGAGACTGAAGATGCCATGTTTAAACTAAGCAGCCAATTTATGTTCTTTTTATTTCTAAATGACTGGCAGATTAAGAAGCAGCAAACTGACAGTCAGCCAAAATGCTCGATGCAGTTGAAATAAAACAGTCTTAAAAGTTTCCAGTTTTAAATCTATGTAATCTAAAAGATTGTGAAGTGATGATCACATTAAAGCCTATATAGTAAAATGCATTACACTGGCAATATTAAGATATACAAAAACAGTCATGATCTCATAATACATCATGATATATTGCTTTCAATTAATGACAGGTGACCTACAAACAAAAGGCCATGTGAAGGGGTTAAAGGGCCATGTTTGACTATTTAACCGCTTCACTACAAAAATTGAGTATAATACCCTCCTTTTTTGCCACACCCACTGTGAGAAACATTAAATGTTTGCTTTTATACTAGCATTTCAAATCCTGCATGAAATATTGCAAGATAAAAGACATCGTTTACGGTCTAAAGTTTTTCATTTTCCGAATATCTTTTCTTCTTAAGGATGAATGAATAAGCGAAAAATAAATTTGTTTAACCCCTTAAGGACGCGGGACGGTTCAGGACCGTCATCGGCATTTTCCCATTGCCGACCGACGACGGTCCTGAACCGTCCTTAATTTAAAATGTACTTACCCGATCGCCGTCGTTCCCCCGGCGGCGATCGGCGGTGCTCCCGTTGTGGGGAGACTGCCTGCAGCCCAGACAGTCTCCCCATGGCGAATTAGGACCACTGTGGCCATGTGATCGCCCAACAGGGCGACCACATGGTCACAATAGGTGTCCTAGTCTCTGCCTGCAGGGGGACTGTCTGTGCTGACAGGCAGTCTCCCTGCTGCTGTAAAATCATTAAAAAAAATGAAAGTTAAAGTTAATAAAAAAAAAATATATTATTATATATGTGTATATATATATGATATATAGACATATTATACCTATATAATATATGTCTATATATCATATATATAATGTCATGCTAAGTGTATTTTTATATTAATATGTACATATATTAATATAAAAATACACTTATAATTAAATTACACACATATATATATAATATATATAATAACTATATATATTGTATATATATATTATTATAAAATACAAATAATAAGTAAATTAAATCAAAACAATTATAAATAATAATAAAAAATTAAAAAAAATTATATATCTATACGAAATTTTATTCTAACTGTATTTTGATATTAATATATATATATTTATATCAAAATACACTTAGAATGAAATTGTATATATATCTATGTATATATAAATAAATAAAAAGAATACGAACTATTCATATGTCCATATAAAAAATTACATAAATAATTATATAAATATACATGTAGACTTCAAATATATAAATATGCATATATATTTAAATTCTACGTGCGTATTTATGTAATATTTTTACATAATGAAGTTTTATTGATTGCAATTTAAGGGACCTGCCTGCCAACCCAGGCCGAAAGTCCAGAGAATTTAATTTGCTATCACTGTATTATACCCTGTAACTTTCTACGACACCCTAAAACCTGTACATGGGGGGTACTGTTTTACTCGGGAGACTTCGTTGAACACAAATATTAGTGATTCAAAACAGTAAAACATATCACAGCGATGATATTGTCAGTGAAAGTGACTTTTTTTGCATTTTTCACACACAAACAGCACTTTTACTGATGATATAATTGTTGTGATACATTTTCCAGTTTTGAAACACTAATATTTGTGTTCAGCAAAGTCTCCTGAGTATAACAGTACCCCCCATGTACAGGTTTTATAGCGTTTTTGAAAGTTACAGGGTCAAATATATGGGTCAAATATTTTTACATTGAAAATGGCCAGGTTGGTTACGTGCCTTTGAGAGCGTATGGTAGCCCAGGAATGAGAATTACCCCCATGATGGCATACCATTTGCAAAAGAAGACAACCCAAGGTATTGCAAATGGGGTATGTCCAGTCTTTTTTAGTAACCACTTAGTCACAAACACTGGCCAAAATTAGCGTCAATTTAGTTTTTTTACTTTTTTCACACACAAACAAATATGAACGCTAACTTTGGCCAGTGTTTGCGACTAACTGGCTACTAAAAATGTCTGGACATACCCCATATTGAATACCCTGGGTTGTCTACTTTAAAAAAAATATGTACATGTGGGATGTTATTCAGAGATTTATGACAGATAATAGTGTTACAATGTCACTATTGATACATTTTAAAAATGTATGTTTTGAAACCGCAATATCCTACTTGTACTTATAGCCCTATATCATGCAAAAAAATAGCAAAAAGCATGTAAACACTGGGTATTTTTAAACTCAGGACAAAATTTTGAATCTATTTAGCAGTTTTTTTTCATTCGCTTTTGTAGATGAGTAAAAGATTTTTCACATCAAAGTCAAAAACATGTATTTTTTTTCAATTTTTCATCATATTTTTTCATTTTTAAAAAATTATATTACATGAGATTATATAAATAATGGTATGTAAAGAAAGCCCCTTTTTTCCTGAAAAAAACAATATATAATTTGTATGGGAACAGTAAATGAGAGAGCGGAAAATTACAGCTAAACACAAACACCACAAAAGTGTAAAAAGATGCCTGGTCGCAAATGTACAACATCGCAAAAAAAGTCCGGTCCTTAAGGGGTTAAATTTGCATGAATTTAAAGGTTTGTTTGCGCAGCAATCTATAAGGAATATAGCTGTGTTTTTTTACACCTATAAATCCTAAGGCCACTACTCCATACTAATTCTTCTCGATCTCTCTGTTGCCTTTGACACTGTTGATCATGGTCTCCTTCTCCAAACTCTTCAATGTATCCCGATTGATAAAGCCGCAGAGGTGAAACGCGTATGGGAAGTGGACTATATAGTGGACTGGTATTCCTGCACATTTTACTTTATTATTTTGTATGTTTATTGTTTAATAAAGTGCTTTCATAGTGTACTTAGATCCACTAGTCCTTTGCTGTTGCCTGCATTCAAGTGGGGTTGTGCACCCCTTAACAGGACATTCATCTTAACACCAAGAGCCTAGTATAGCTGGCTCCCTACAAGGTGAGCAAGTATTGCACTGTATTTATGCATCTGCAGTAGCACTCTCTGATAATACTACACAAAAATATTTTTTTGTCTCTTTCATTTTGGGGAGATTACTGACTGGATACGGCAAGAAGGTTTTGGTATTACCTTATATACCTATGCTGGAGTGATTTGAGCCTATCCGTATGTGGCTCTTTACCATGTGAGTTTGGTCCATATTGTCTCCCTACCCACCGTTGAGGGGAGGGGGCCAGGGGGGAGGACAGTAGGCCCCCCCCCCCTTATTCCAATTTAGGGCCCCCACCCACCGCTCAGGGGTGGGGGCCAGGGAGGGCAATAGTTTTTGGGGTTTTTTGACAGTGAGCAGCCACAGGCGGTTGTCAGGATCATCAGTGGGTTTTACACAATATTGTGTATTTGGGTCTGGCTGGGATCGAACCTGAGTTGCCTGCATCCCAGTCAGGATCCTTACATTGGGCTCCACGCATCTTTGACTGTTTCTACATGTTCTTGGTATCCTGTAGTCTGAGCCTGTTTGCCTGGGATTTGCACACCTGTTCCTGGTTCCATGATTATTGGCTGAGTCTTCCTATTTAAACCCCGCAAGTCTGGTCCTCGTTGTCAGATCGTGTTTCCTGTTCCGTTTGGTTTCACTGCTGTTTATCTGACTCCTGGTTTTGATCTCCTGCTCGTCTACTGTTTTCGCCTGATTGCCGCCAGCCCTGACTTCTGATTCTGTTACCGACTACTCTTCTGGATTTCCCTTGTCTGTACTGCGTTCCAGGAAGCACTGGTTATTTCAGCCCCAGTGCACTGTGTCCCTTGGGGATTTCTGTCCTGAGTCCCCTCGGTCTGTGCCGAATTGCAAAGGGTGCCTTAACTCTGCCTGCTGGACTCCCACTCCAGGTAAGATCCCTGACAGCGGTATAGCGAGTAGGGGCATAATTTACAAATACTAAGTAATCTGTTAGTAGATAGCTCCCTAATACCGTGGGCATTAGGGAGTTATATACTTATTCATTCCTTTCATTACACTGACTGGCCAAGTAAGTTACATTTTATATGAATGTATGTTACTTGATTGATGTAAGTGTTGAAAATGCTTACAGCTGAATCCTGGCTATGTTTGTATACTTTTAATTTAAAATGGTTTACAATGTAAGATTCTTCTTCTTTCACTGGGTAAGTATATTAGTACTTAGTACTTAGGCAATACTGTGCTTCGGCAATTCGGACATTCGGAAGTACCCGAATGTCCGAATTGCCCAATATTCGTCCGGATTCATATTCGGATTGAAACGAATTGCACATGTCTAATTCATGTCCCTCCTTAACCCCTTAAGGAGACATGACATGTGTGACATGTCATGACTCCCTTTTATTCCAGAAGTTTGGTCCTTAAGGGGCTAATCTTTACCAAATTATACTCACTGCTATGGTCGAGTTTAGTAAACGCCTTAGCACCCAGGAGTCTGTCAAACAATTCTGAGATAAGGGTAATGGGATAAGAATTTTTGAAGGTAATCTTGTTCCATGCCCTATAATCAATACATGGTCTTAACTCCCCATTTCTCTTTTATACAAAAAAGAATCCCGCACCTGCAGGTGAAGAAGACTTACGTATATGACCTTTTTGTTGAGCCTCATTAATGTATTCCTCCAGAATTCTACTCTCCTGTGGTGATAAGGTATATACTACCCCTTTGGGGGTATTGTGCCGGGTAACAAATCTATGGAGCAGTCATAGGATCTGTGAGGGGGTAGTGTATCAGTGTAACTTTTATTAAACACTTCTTTAACCTCCCTATAATGCACAGGAATTTTGGTAGACTGAGGCGTAGGAGTAGGTATATTAATGATACCCACTCTCTTAGTAATAGATAATATACATTTCTCTCTACATTCTTTACTCCATTCCAGTATTTTCCCTTTGGCCCAATTAATACTAGAATTATGCTTAACAAGCCATGGAAATCCAAGTATAACGGGACAAGAAGGGGACGCAATTATCTGAAAGGGGATGATTTGTGTAACACTCCTATTGGGACAGTGATAGGCAGTGTTTCATGGGTAATACGAGGTGGATAGAGTAGTCTCCCATCAATGGCCTTGACGGCCAGGGGTGAAGATCTATTCTAGGTGGCAAATTGCATACCAATAATGTTTTCCGCAGAGTCAGTCAGAGCGTTACACGTAAAACTTGTCTTATTGCATTGAGCAGCAATACTAAGGAGAAATTATCCCGGTGGGCGCCCCCAGCAGGCCGGCACCCTAGGTGAATGCCTAGTTCGCCTAACGGTTGCGCCGGCCCTGGCTATGATGCTTGGAAAGTTCTTTTAAAACAAAAACAACTAACATTTGCCACTACATTTTACATTTATTCAAAGGAAAGAGGCTTAGAAATTCTGGAAATCTTGGAGCTACTCCTAAAGTAGAATATTATGGTCACCGGACAGACATGGACTGGCACACTAATCTACTATGAATGTTCTATCACGCAGGTCAAGTCTGCCTTTGAATTTTAGAGTAATGCTCCTAATCATTTTGACAACCAAACAAATTATGCACTTATGTCTGAGATTCTGCAGAAATATTCTTGACCCTTGGTCCATTAGGATCATGCATTAAAATAAAACCTGTGCTTTAGAAACCGTAACATTGCTTAAGGAAACTGTAGAAATATGGTTTAAAATACTAAAGATTAATTCTGGTTTTACTTATTTGAATAATAAGCAAAGAATGTTCGGAGAATTGTGGAAACAACTGCATCTAACTAGACTTATTCCACGGTTTACCTTTGATTTATAGCAAAGATACACAACATCAAATTTCAGGGGGCGTGTACGGCAGCCGGAGAAGATTGCTGAATAACTTTAAAGCTCCTCGTAACACCCACAAAAAAATGCTCAAAAAAGCACACCTCATCGATATACCTAAACATGGGGCACAGCAAACAACCTTCAGAACCCTCCGGTACCCAAAAACCGTCGGGGACTGGGGTGGAGCAGTCGATCTGCACCTTCCTCACTACACAGCAGGACCTCGCGTCCTAACCCAAGATCGAGGCCCTTAGCATGCAAGTTTCTCACCGGCCTCGTCAAACTCCTTGGAGACTCCGTTGGCACTGGATGGGGAGCTCAAGGCCATGCTTCCGAACCTGCTCACCAAGGCAGACTTTGATGCCCTCTCTGACTGCTTAAGCCAGGTGGTCTGGGAGGAAATAGCCCAGCTGCGAGCAGACATGGATGCCAGAATTACCACCAATGAGGCAGACACCAGAGCGCTCCGCAAAGACATAGAAACTATCAACTTAATGGTTGTTTGATGCAAGTCAAGACTGGCACACATCACAACGTGGGTGGACAACTTGGATAATAGAGGCCGCAGGCTGAACCTCCGGGTCTGAGGTGAATGAGAGAGGGGCCTCATGGAAAACCAGAGCTCCTGCGCGTGATCCCACGTGCTGGGAGGCCAACAGCTATCCAGGCTGGGCTTCGTCCAGGCACACCGCGCACTGTGCCCGCCACCTGCCCCTGGACACCAACCTAGAGATATTATTTGCTGCTTAGAGAGCTTCACACTAAAAGACATACTGCGCACCACACGCCGCATGGGCTCAATACGCCTAGAAGGCCAAAGCATAATCTACCAGGACTTATCCCGATGCACCCTCCAGGGATACCCCTTTACATTGATGGCCCATCTGGGCCCTGATGCCATCATGATCAAGACCCAAACAGATGTCGCCGGATTTCAGCATTCCCTGGGGCTCCCGCCTGCGCGAGCATTAAACTGGCTGGCAAACCAATTCATCCAACAAGCCATAGATCCTCCACCAGGCCGCGTCCAGAGCCATGACCGACCCCAGAGGGCCCGACTCCCTGGTCCAACAAGGCCAGAGGAGTAATGCCATGGCTAAACAACAACACACTCTGGAGAAGACCACACGTCCATGAGACTCAGAGCTCAGTGAGTAATATTTACACATGGGGACATAGAGAGAGCTATGCACACGAACACAACTCTGGGATGGGGGGGGGCGAAATCGGGACCTGTCCTGTGACTGGGCATTTGGAGGGGATTAAAACGCTGACTCACATGACATAGCACGCACAACAACGCTAGAGAGCATTGCCTCTCCACATGGGGACAAGAGCAAACAACGCTGTTGGAGGAACTTACATTTATTGGGGAGGGGGGATCTGGGACAGCCCAAAGACATGCAAACCTGACTCAGGAACTCTGATACCCAGCACGAGAGGCGGGATTTCCAGTATGCTATAAACTGCAGCCATGAGATGCACACCAGGAATCTAACAAATGCACCACACCTTTGCACACAAATGGACGGGGCGGGTCGAGGGAGAGATGCATTGACGGGACACACAGATGCTGGGGGGGAGGAGAGGGGAGGGGGATGTGACATACCGAGCAATCAAGAGGGGAGAGGGGGTTCACACAAGAAAAAACTGTTAGGAAAGCAGTAGGGAGAAATACACATGATGGGGCGGGGGGACACCACTCACACAATGCCTGCAAAACAATGTAGATACAAAAAAAAAAAAAAACACAACAACAATGGACAAGGGGGCAGGGTTGGAACTATGAGTAAAAGAGTGTAATGCTACAAAGACCCATACATCTCAGAGGACCAGGGGCAGTGGGGATCAGGTCAGCACAGAGGGGAGGGGGGTGTACAAAAAAGGAACAGCAGGGTGCGAGCTTGTACTGTCACACACCACATGTATACAGCTACCAGCCATGCTGAATAGCACACCAGACAGTGCCGAAGACCCAACCTGCAGAGGTGCCTTGTGAGGATGATATAGATTTCTTTTCAGCAAACCAATAAGTTTGAATGACTATCTGTTCCTTTCCAAATTAGAAATAATAAAGGTGCGTGCACGCAGAAGTAAATTCACACTGACACGAGGTTCAGGTTAGATGAAAGAACTTCAGGAAATTTAATGGCAAGAGCACAGAAAATGGGTGCGCAGACCCTTATAAAAGGCATTATTACATCACTACGGAATTCAAGATAACATAGAATTATAAATCAGTAGTTGGTTAAGTGTTAAGTGGTTCATTCAAATGCCCTCCCTACTGGGTGTGCCATCTTATGTCATTACTGTCGTCATGAACTTCTCCTCCAGATTCCAGCACCATCTTGTTAGCACGAGGAGTTCACTCGATGGGAGGGGGGTTTTAGCAGCCATTTTGAGTAGTTAGCACGTTAGTCTCAAGGTTAGATTCTCAAGGCTTTTAGTAACTTCATATTTTATTAAGACTGGCTGCTACAATGTTTCAATCAGCAGGAACCCAACATTTCCTGCTGACACACAATTTCTATGAACAAAGCATTCTTTTAAGACTATGAGAGCATGAGAAAGAAATATAGGAGTATAGATTTAAAGGGGCCTAATAATTCTACAACATACGCCAACATTAGACCTGTTACATGGGGTGAAGGGGGGGGGAGCCGGGACATGTTAGACTTGTCACTGTGTTGTAAGGTGACTACTACACTGCCCCCCAGAGGGAGCACCCGGCCCAAAGGTACTGGACTTAAGTACCACAAACCCCTATGTGACGAGACCAATCTCGCCACATTGCATTGGAGCAGCCTGGTTGCCCACCTGCTGCCTTTGGATTATGGACTGGCAGCTAAAGGGTTAATTTTACTGTGCAGAAAGATTTATTTTTCCCTTTCTGCACAGCCGTTCGGTAGATGCTATCTACCGAACAAACAGCCGTTTTTCAGCCTCCCCAGAGCCGTGGTGAGCCGGCAGGCGCCGTTAATTGGCCACCCAGAAGCTGGAGTGTACCCTCCATTTACCTCCCTGAAGCTGCGGTTAACCGCAGCTTAATTGATTGTTACTGGGTGGCCGCAGTTACACTTAGCGGCCACAAGATGGCGGTGTTCTGGAGCTCCCCGGGCAGCCAGCGCTTTTCTGCCCGGCTTTCATGCACCAAACCCGGACACTTTTACGTGCAGGCACCGCTGAACCTCCAGCGCCTGGTTCTAATTCGTATATATTTAACCGAATGCATGTAAATTCGGTAGTTTATTTTATGTGAATGTTAACCCAGATAGCACAGCCATGGAGCCAATTCGTGTAATTAAAGACTAACTCCATGGCAATTAAACTGTATTCGTGTGGTCTGAGTGCCATTCACCTAATAATGTGCACTTAGACCTGAGCTATCTGGGGATATGTTACATGTCTGTGTTTTATGTGCAAAAAGTAACTGTGTATTTTAAAGTGATAGTCTGTCTTTGTGTCCCCACGTGTGTAATGGAGTTTTTCCTTTGTCCAGGGCAGAGGGGAGGAAGCCAGGATGCATTGTGGGGATGTTTTACTGCTGTATGTCTGTAATTGGTACTTGTCTGTCCATTGTTACAGTCTTCCATCTGGTCCCCTAGGGGAGTGTCCACCAGGTGGGAGACCTGCATAAATACAGGGGCAGGTAGCCCTCAATAAACAGACCACTGCTTGACCCTCAACACGGAGCCTTGTCTCGTTCTTGGGGGGATTTACTGTATGCTGATAGGGACTGACTGCCAGGAGTGTAAGCCGCTTGGGAGCTTTTCCTGTTCGTCTGCTAGCAGCTATTCGTGAGGTTCCAGTTCGGGAGTTTGGAGTGCTACCTTATTCCCTTGTATGCAGTTCGGGAGTTTGGTGCATTCACTTATATCCAATTCGTGAGCTTGGTGATTTTACAGTAGCTGTGCCTGTCTGTGAAAAGGGGATTATCGCCTAAATGGATTTTAACCCCTTGTCTGCTGAAACGGTCCGTTACACCCTAAGAACCGCATATGAGATTAAATAACCATGCCCGTATCCCAGGTATGGCATAAACACACAATCACACTAACAGACACACCCCGCCACACTCAACAAATCTCAAAATTATCCTTGCAACGCAGAAGAATCTCCGGAGGTGGGCACAGCTAAACCACAGGCACACAACCAGAACTTCCAAACACACCAGTCAACAAACCAGACCCAGATATGACATAACAGTCATACCAAGAGTTGCTGCAACACCCAAACACAAAGGCCATCACGACGACGGACCACCACACACTGAACCAACCTGTACTGACAAACAATACGGCCACTGACCAACCCTCAGAGGCGAATCTGTCATCGGGACATAGGCACCGCGAGTCTGCACACCCCCATAACAACAGGACATAGTGCACCCCTCAAGCAAGGCAGGCACTAACCCCTCACTACAGACAAGCAAAAACACTTCAACTACTCCACCACTACCAATTTACGGCCTGAGATTATACCTTCATGCCTCTTACTCAAGGCTAGACTATTTCCTGATGCCGCACAACCACCTCACTCTCCTCGTAGAATCGGAAATACTACCCATGACGTGGCCAGACCATAACCCCATCCGCCTATGACTAAAGTCACCATGGTTCCGGCCCTCCAAACATAGTGGAGCTTAAAAAGAGTCCATGCTAACAGCCCAACCATAGTAGAAACCGCCAGGAAAACCGTCCAGGACTTCACAACCCAATAGGAACGAGACAGTGGACACAATACTCCTAACCTGTTGGGAAGCCCACAAAGTGATGATCCAAGGTAATTTCATCGCCATATGCGCAACGCGCAAGAAAGCCAACGCACGGGCAATTACAGATCTGAGCAGTGAAATTGCAATGCTGGAGCGTCAACACAAACGAACGCAGGATGCCACCACATACAGGGACCTTCTCCTAAAATGCACCCAACTCATCACGCACCTTAAAGGACCACTATAGTGCCAGGAAAACACTCTCGTTTTCCTGGCACTATAGTGCCATGAGGGTGCCCCCACCATCAGGGACCCCCTCCCACCGGGCTCTGGGGGGAGGAAGGGGTTAAACTTACCTCTTTCTCCAGCGCCAGGCAGGGAGCTCTCCTCCTCCTCTCCTCCCTCTTCTTCCGTCACCGGCTGAATGCGCATGCGTGGCAGGAGCCGCGCGCGCATTCAGCCAGTCCATAGGAAAGCATTCACAATGCTTTCCTATGGACGCTGGCGTCTTCTCACTGCGATTTTCACAGTGAGAAGCGCGGAAGCCCTCTAGCGGCTGTCAATGAGACAGTCACTAGAGGCTGGATTCATCCTATTAAAAACATAGCAGTTTCTCTGAAACTGCTATGGTTTATATAAAAAAGGGTTAATCCTAGCTGGACCAGGCACCCAGACCACTTCATTAAGCTGAAGTGGTCTGGGTGCCTATAGTGGCCCTTTAACTGTTCCATTTAACGATCCTTCCAACATTTCCAACACCTGATCTACGAACACAGGAATAAATGCAGCAGACTGCCTGCCAGCCTACGGTACTCAAGCATAGCAAAACCCAATTATACATCCCTAAATTCAAGGACTCGGCCCAAAGAGTCCATTACCTCCTGGAACAAATTTCAGCCACATTCTTTGAATACAACAGAGGACTGTACCACATTTGCTGGTACGAGCAGGACGGCGAAACACACCACTGGCGCAACGATATACTGAACAACCTGGAAACATCAGGACTACACCAGACTACGAGCGGGAAATGCTGGAGGTACCCATCACGACAGAAGAACTAAGTCTCGTGATCAAGAAAGCGAAGAAGAGCAAATCGCAGGGACCAGATGGCCTACCACTCCTATTACAAAACCTTCTTACCGAACCTACTCCTGAAGCTATAAATGGCCCTGAACTCTGTCCTAGAAAGGGCGGTGCCATCCACACAATTCACATCAGCAAAAAACACACTACTTCCAAAGGAAGGCAAGGATTTAACACTGTGTCAAAGCTACCGCCCGATCTTGGTCCTCAACGTTGATCTTAAACTACTGGCTAGTGTTCTGGCCAACTGCCTGGCCCCGCTGCTCCCAGGCATAATACACCCGGATCAAACTGGATTCATCCCAGGCCGGGAGGTTCGAGACAATACCATCCGGGTGTTGAACCTGATCTCAGAGGACCGACAGACCAAACACCCGACCTTAATCCTGTCAACAGGTGCCGAGAAGGCTTTTGACAGTAGATTGGGGGTACATGTATGAAACACTATTGAGCCTAGGCATAGGACCAAAATATATTGCATGGGTCGAGGCATTATATAAATGCCCAACAGCAAGACTGTGAATTAACGGAGCCCTCTTAGACCCATTCCAAATACATAATGGGACAAGCCAAGGCTGCCCATTATCACCTCTGCTCTGTCAGGATTACAAGTTGATCCAGCACACAGTACTGTGTCACACCTAGGACTAGAATGGCCGGACCTTAAAATGGCCGGACACAGAATGGTCAGGGACACAGAATCAGACAAAAAGATGAGGGAAAGCCAAAAGTAAAGGATACCAGATATCAGGGAAGTCAAAACAAAGCCAAAGTCAAATACCAGAAACTCAAGATCAGGTAGGTACTCTCGGATAACCATAGGCATGGAACCACAACAGGGCAATGAGAGAATGGAGAATTGGGTTTAAATACCCCTCCTATGGATCCGATTGGCTGTAACCGGCCTTTGACCCCAAAGGAAATTACCAAGTTTCTATGTGCAGGATAGCTGTTTGGCACAACTTTTCCTGTCAGGACGGTAATGTTGCTTGGCACAACTTTTCCTGTCAGGACAGTAAATGCTATTAACCCCATTTTTATGTGTGGATGAATACGTGACATTACCCCACCACCTGAAGACCGCCCACCGGGCGGGCAGGACCAGGTTTGAGAGGAAACTTGAAAAGAGGCTATGCCCCTGGGGTGTATTGCCCTTTAAAAACTCTATTTGTGCCCATTGTATTTTGGAGCACTGCCCCTCCACTGCCCCTTTAAATTGTACTGGTACAGTTCTGCACTTTTGAAGTGGCTGGATGCATCCAAAGTAGTCGAAATGGCCGCCATTCGACATACAAACACGTGGCGGACATTTTAATTTAGTGAAATGCGTTCAGCGGTGTTTGGTCGTTGAGTTCATGAAAACTCAAATTGGATACGCAACGGCACAAACACCGCTGAACTTTACCTTCTCCAGACTTCGACGCTTTGACTGGATTAGAATGCTATTCGACAATTCGAAAAGCACTTTAACATTGACGGTTTGCACGGACGGTTGCCATTCGTCTATTTGAGCTGAATTTAACATTGGAAATAGACCGGCCACACAGCCCAATTCTCTGGAACTGTTTTGGGCATGAAAATGTGCATGCGGTCGGTCAAATGTGACTTCCATGGAACTTTTTAACCCCTGCTCTGATCTGGGTAATTTTTGGATATGTTGTTCACCCAGATCAGGGCTATCCAGGGGAATAACATTTATATGTTGTATTCTGGGGTACTTTTGTGGGGTTTGTAAAAATTGATATTTTTTTCTGTCTGTGGATAATTACGTTATTCCATTAGCTATCGTAATTATATCACAGGCTGAGGGGAGGACTTGCTGACTGTATGTGGGAGTGTCCCTATGTTAATTATTGATTCTATTGGTTTGGTGACTGTGTCCTGTGCTCCGCAAGGTCCACATGGGTGGTAACCTTGTGGGAAAACTTGTATAAAAGAGACAACACTCCTTAACCCACAATATTTAGCCTTGTCTCGTTATTGTAGGGAAGTGCTATATTCACACTGGGGATTGCTATACTTTATATACTCCCCTGAGCTCTATTCACTTAGCTCTTTTAAGCTCTGATGTTCCTGATACGCTCTCCTGGAGGAGAGGTCTTTCCCAGACGGTCCTGGAGGACAGAGGCTGATCCAGGGTGGAAGGAAGACGGCAAGACCCGTTAAGCTACGGCGGTTGCGGAGTCTGCGGTGGTTGTGGTGTCCGGTGCGGTGCTTATGGTCCTCGGTGTCAGCTAGAAAGCATCCGTCAATGAAGGTGCTCAGTCGGGGTGCCAGGTGATCCATTACATCATGAATAGAGGTAAGGTGATCATCCAAGGTAGGGATAGCCGTATCAGAAAACACAGCAGGGAGAACAGCAGGGTGACGACCCGTATAGGCAAAAAATGGACTATGCCCAGATGAGTCATGGGTAGCATTATTCCTTGCACATTCGGGCCAGGGCAATAATTCAGCCCAGTTAGACTGTGCACTATTCATGAAGCAACGTAAATACAGCTCAAGTGATTGGCAAGCTCTTTCAGCCGTACCATTTGTTTGGGGATGGTAAGCAGAAGAAAATGACAATTCAATGCCCAACTGTTTATTGAATGCCCTCCAGAACCGTGACACAAATTGGGAACCCCTGTCAGACAATATTTTGAGGAATACCATGTAGCCTGACAACATTGTGTATAATTATGTGCACCAGGTCCTGAGACGATGGCAATTTTTTAAGTAGAGTAAAGTGTGCAATTTTGGAAAAAACTGTCAACAACCATGAAGATGGTAGTACACCCATTGGAACTAGACAGTTCAACAATGAAGTCCATTGATAAATGAGACCATGGGATACTGGGTATATGAAGTGGCTGTAACAATCCACACGGAAGTTTATGAGGTACCTTCGAAACTGCACAGACATAGCAGGCGTCTACATAATCTTTACCATCCCTCCTGAGTGACTTCCACCAAAATGACCTGGAAATGGCGGATACAGTTTTATTAATATCCGGATGCCCAGTGGTCACATTGTCATGGAATTCCTTCAGCACCTCATTCCTGTCTGGCATTGGAATAAATATTTATCTTGAGTTTTTTTGCAAGGTGCCTGGGGCTGAGCCGCCATGATAGCATAGAGCAAAGGGGACGATAAAGAAAGGACAGTGGATGCAATAATACACTCAGGAGAAATAATGGGGAATGTCTCTTGTTCTAGATCTGATTCAACGTCAAATTGCCTAGACAAGGCATCAGCTTTAACGTTCTTATTACTGGGTCTGTGGGTGATAATGACGTTGAAGCGAGACAAAAAATAATGACCATCTAGCAGACAGTTGTTTGGCATCCCCAATAAAACAGCCCCAACCCCTGTCTTGGAGGCATCAACCTCAAGTATGAAATATTTCAATATGTCAGCAGATGCGAACATTTGTTTAAGAAGCTTAAAAGCCTCTTTAGCTTCTTTTGGCCGTATAGTACAACTAGCCCCATTGCGTGTCATATTGGTGATGGGGGCCATTACCGAAGAAAAACCTTTGATGAATCTCTTGTAATAGTTTGAGAAACCAATAAACCTCTGTATGGCTTTTAACTCACTGGGTAATGGCCATTGTAGAACAGCCTCTAGTTTGTGAGGATCCATTTGGAAACCAGAGGCAGAAATGTTATACCCCAAAAACTGAACCTCACGTTGATCAAATACGCATTACTCAAGTTTACAAAAAAGATCATTTTTAAGCAGAGTTTGTAAAACTTGTGACATGATCATGATGAGTTTGGATGTCGGGGGAATAAATAACGATATCATCCAGGTATGCAAGCACAAAAGAGTAAATACAGTCTCTGAGTATGTCATTAAAGGGACACTCCAGGCACCCAGACCACTTCTGCTCATTGGAGTGGTCTGGGTAGCAACTCCCACTACTCTTAACCCTGCAAGTGTAATTATTGCAGTTTTTCATAAACTGCAATAATTACCTTGCAGGGTTAACTACACCTCTAGTGGCTGTCTACTAGACAGCCACTAGAGGTCACTTCCTGGTCCATAGCACAGGAAACGTGTGAGGACATCCAGCGTCGCTCAAAACCCCATAGGAAAGCATTGAAATGATTTTTCAATGCTTTCCTATGGGGAGACGTAATGCGCATGCGCGGCATTGCCGCGCATGCACATTAGGTCTCATCGGCCAGTGGGCAGGATCAGTCTCGCCCACCGGACGATGCAATGGACAGGAGGAGTGTCGCAGAGGAGGAGACAGCGGCGAGGGACATCGCCGCTGCCTCAGATAAGTGACTGAAGGTGTTTTCACCCCTTCAGCAACCGGGGATTGGGGGGTGGGAGAGAGAGGGACCCTCCAGTGCCAGGAAAACGGATCGTTTTCCTGGCACTGGAGTTTCCCTTTAATGAAGTCTTGAAATACGGCCGGAGCATTACATAACCTGAAGAGCATAACAAGATATTCCATTCATGATCCTCCCTAATTCTCAAATTGTACGCACTCCTGGGATAGGCATTTTTGATAGTAATCTTGTTTAATGCCCTGTAGTCTATGCAAGGATGTAATTCTCCATCTTTCTTACCTACAAAAAAGAACCCTGCACCAGCAGGTGAGGATGATTTATGTATATAGCCTTTACTTAAAGATTCCTTGATTTACTCATCCATGATTTTACTTTCTTGTGGGGATAGGGCATACACCGCTCCTTTAAGAGGCATAGCCCTGGGCAACAGATCAATGGAACAATCATAAGATCTATGTGGAGGAAGAGCATTAGTCTGGCTCTTACTAAACGCCTCTCTAACCTCCCAATACTGTATGGGAATTTCGGGGAGTCAGAGATGTAGCAGCGGGTAAAGCAATGATGCCCACTTTTTTTTAGAAATTGGTAACATGCAGCTTTCCTGACAGTCTCTGCCCTATTCCAGTATTTCCCCTCTAGTCAAGTCAAAAGGAGGGTTATGCTTGATGAGCCAAGGGAACCCTAATACGATGGGACAAGAAGGGGAAGCGATTATCTGGAAAGTAATGTCTTCCTTACGCAAAGCTTCTATGCAAATAGGCAAGGTCTCATGGATAATTAGAAGTTGAGATAGGGGTCTCCCATCAATAGCCTCAACCGCTAGAGGCGATGATCTCTTCTTGACTGGTATAGTGTGTTTTTTAACAAAATACAAATTAATAAAGTTACCAGCAGCACCTGAGTCAACCCAGGGCTTTGCCTGAAAAGTTCTCCTCGTTCAAAAAGGCAGAAATGTCAAGGAGAAATCTGCTCCTGGAATTACTAGAGGACGTATCCATTACACCCAAGACCTGTCCCCTTAAGGGAAGTTTTCCGGATGTATAGGAAAAGCAACTCTCATATGCCCTTTCTTGCCACAATATAAGCACAGACCCTCTCTTCTACTATACTGTTTCTCTGCCTCAGACAGTCCTGTAACCCCTAACTGCATAGGTTTGGGTTCAGACAGTGTCGAGTAATTCTAGTGTTCTAGTAATTTCCCTGGTCCTGAGTCTATTATCGTTTTGCATCACATAGGTAATAAAGTCATTTAACCCCTTAGGTAAGTCTATGGCAGCAATTTCATCAAGTATAACTTCAGATAATCCTTTTTTAAAAGCAGCGATTTAATCCGTTGTTAGTCCAGTCTACCTCAGATGCCAATGTACGAAATTCTATGGCATAATCTGAGATAGACCGGTTCCCTTGTTTGATATGCATCAGGGCAGTGGAGGAGTCTTCCTCTCTGCCTAATGGTTCAAGCCTCAGTTTGAATTCCGCCAGGAATTCCTGTTAACAATGAGCAATACTCCTCTTACTTTAACACAATGCATTAGCCCATATTAAGGCCTTACCTTTAAGTTGATTCATCAGATACCCAATCTTAGCTCTATCTGGTCAAACCGTTCGCAGTCCCCCACACGGAGGTACCAGTCTTTAAAGGCTCTCTCGTTTCTTTCTTTGTCTATCATCGAAGCATACATATACTCTTGTATTAAATGTACATCTATATAAATTAAGAGGCTCTTTGCTTAATATTAAGGCTTTCCCTCTATGTCCATACCTGGACTAACCTGGCTCTGCATAGGCGATCACAAGCTTTGTTTGTCACTTAGCAATATGTTTGCATTTAGTTGCTCATCCCCAAAAAAACAAAAAAAAAAACCACCTACCTACCTGCCACAAATAATGATCGCTGTTTGCGCATCGCTCCCTGCGTGGGAAAACTGCTTAATATGTCGCTTTCACGAAACAATACAAGAATGTAACTGTTCTGCCACATGGAATGTTTTGTTAATGCCATACCCCCTGCATGGGGAATTTGTTTTATATTTTGACCTCAATAAAACAGATTTAATACAAATTTTGGGATATATCTGTAATACACACATAGAAGATACTTAATAGTGAACAATGTATTATGTTAAAATAATGCCATTGAGAGGTTTAGTAAATGTCACAATAGTCGCAAGAACATAGATTAAGTGTTTTATAAGTGCCTTTGGAACCCCATGATGGCATTTTCTGATTAGTACATAATTCAACATTATGTATTTTTATATTACATGATATTCTAGAGTTAGTGTATTTCTTTATATATACCCCTGCGCCCAGCACTTATGGTCTCCTGGTCTATGTGTTTGTCATGAGGCCTGAATTTATAGCAAAAGGGCACAAACAAATGCCTGTGTGCTAAAAGTCAGGCCCCAATACATTGATAGAGCACACTCTGAGGACTTTTAAATAGGTTTTAATTCTTACTGCTTCATGGTGCAGTGCACAGGACAATTGCGATATTTCAGTTTTAAGTGGACTTTTAAAAAGACACACACAAAAAAGAAAAAAATAACTTGCACTTCTACTCACAATTTTATCACCCGGTGTTCGATTGTACTGAATTGTATATAGAACAGGAAAATCAGCACTCCCTGGTTATTCACAAAAACTATTGTTTACTTGAAAATATGTTAACAATCCCAACATTCAGTTCCACATGGGAACTTTCATCAGGACAAATTTTTCTGATGAAAGTTGTCACGTGGAACTGAAACGTTTGCATTTTTGACATCTTTTCAAGTAAACAAGTTGTTTTCCTCCTTCTACTCTTGGCACATCCATATCCATAATGACAGTTATTGAAGAGCTGTGCTTTACTGTGTAGTAAACAGTGTTCCTTTCATTAAACAGCTAAACCTGTAGACTGTTTCCTATGTGCAGCCATAAATAAGCTAGTGGATAGTCCAGTCACAAATATTCAAGAATGAAGAGGAAATTAGGGAATGGTGTCATTTTCCATTACACGAAATTAACAAGAAATTACTGCCAAATATAGTTTCACTTAGTTATAACACAACAGGAACCATTCATTTTCCATAGTTCGATGTGGAGTTTAATTGGAAATCGTAAATGGTCTATGTGCTATATTTCAGGAAACAACATTAAAAAATATGATTTGGTATGTTTGGAAGATCTTATGAAATTAACTAAATTAAGCTTTATAATTATGTATTAAATTATAAATTTGCCATCATTGGACGTCAGGACCACAGAAAAAAAAAGTCTTGGCATCTCTGTAGAAATCAATTGTATCAGTTTTGCAAAGAAATACAGGTGATACTCAAAAAATTAGAATATTGTGCAAAACTTATTTCAGTAATGCAACGTAAAAGGGGAAACTAATCTATGAGATAGACGCATTACATGCAAAGCAAGATAGTTCAAGCCGTTATTTGTCATAAGTAGTGATGTACCGAACTGTCCGCCGGCGAACAGTTCCCGGCGAAATTAGCGTGTTCGCGTTCGCCGCGGCGGGCGGACACATGCGCAGTTCGATCCGCCCCCTATTCGTCATCATTGGGCAAACTTTGACCCTGTGCCTCTCGGTCAGCAGACACATTCCAGCCAATCAGCAGCACTCCCTCCCTTCCACACCCTCCAACCTCCCTCCCAGCATCCATTTTCGATTCATTCGGAAGATGCATGCTTAGTGAGAGGAGGGAAAGTTTAGCTGCTGCTGATTAGATAGGGAAATTGATAGCTAGGCTAGGGTATTCAGTGTCCACTACAATCCTGAAGGACTCATCTGATCTCTGCTGTAAGGACAGCACCCCAAAAAGCCCTTTTTAGGGCTATAACATCAGGCTGCTTTTTTCTTTTTTTTTTCCTGTGTAATGTAATTGCAGGTGCCTGCCTGCCAGCTTCTGTGTGAGGTTCACATTGGATACTGTGCCTACTTGCCCAGTGCCACCACTCATATCTGTTTTAACAATTGGTTAAGCTTTAGATTTAAAATAAATATTTTTTTTTCACTGTAATAGAAGAGCTGTTGCCTGCCTGCCAGCTTCTGTGTGAGGTTCACATTGGATACTGTGCCCACTAGCCCAGTGCCACCACTCATATCTGTTTTAACAATTGGTTAAGCTTTAGATTTAAAATAAATAATTTTTTTTCACTGTAATAGAAGAGCAGTTGCCTGCCTGCCAGCTTCTGTGTCAGGTTGGATGCCTTGCCCATTTGCACAGTCAGTGCCACCACTCATATCTGTTTTAACAATAGCTTAAGCTTTAGATTTTAAAGAAATCATTTTTTTTTCACTGTAATAGAAGATCAGTTAGTTGTCTGCAAGCATCTGGGTGTCAGGCCTACTTCAGCGTGTGCTCTGCAGACCTGTGCCAGCGTGCTTTGACAGTCATATCTGGTGTCTCTATAGCGTGCTTTTACAACCAAAATTTTGTTTCCACTGTAATAGAAGAGCAGTTGCCTGCCTGCCAGCTTCTGTGTGAGGTTCACATTGGATACTGTGCCTACTTGCCCAGTGCCACCACTCATATCTGTTTTAACAATTGGTTAAGCTTTACATTTAAAATAAATATTTTTTTTTCAATGTAATAGAAGAGCAGTTAGTTGTCTGCAAGCGTCTGTGTTTCAGGCCTACTTCAGCGTGTGCTCTGTAGACCTGTTCCAGCGTGCTTTGACAGTTGCCAATCATATCTGGTGTCTCTATAGCGTGCTTTTAAAACCAAAATTTGTTTTTCACTGTTATAGATTGAATAGCAGTTACTTGTCTTCAAGCGGGTGTCTCAGGCCTACAGTGTGTGCTCTGCAGAACTGTTCCAGTGCACATTGCCAATCATATCTGGTCTCACAGTAGCTTGCACGCATAGTACCACTAATCCCCAAAAAAATGACAGGCAGAGGCAGGCCACCCCGCAGGGGCCGTCGTGGTCGTGGTGCTGTGATTCCCTTTTGCCCTAGAATAATGCCCAGTTTTCAGAAGCCACGTACCCTGAACTTGAAAAGTTCTGAGGACTTAGTTGACTGGCTAACACAGGACACCCAATCTTGTACAGCCTCCGCTCGGAACCTTGACGCACCATCCTCCTCCAGCTTAGCTTCAGGCACCTCTCAAGATAGCACTCACCCGCCTGCCGCCACCACCAAAACTAGCACCACAGCCGCTTTACTTGGTATGTCAGAGGAGTTATTCACACACCCGTTTGAAGAAATGAGTGATGCGCAACCATTATTGCTAGAGGATGTAGATAACAGGGATATGTCTCAGGCAGGCAGCATTAAACACATGGAGGTACGGTGTGATGATGATGATGTTGTACCCGCTGCTGCTTCCTTTTCTGAGTTGTCAGATACAAGCGAAGCGGTTGATGATGACGATGCGTCCATGGATGTCACGTGGGTGCCCGCTCGGCAAGAAGAAGAACAGGGCGAAAGTTCAGATGGGGAGACAGAGAAAAGGAGGAGGAGACTAGTTGGAAGCAGGGGGGGGTCGTCGCAAGGAGCTAGTGGCACAGTCAGACAGCATGCGTCGGCACCCGGGGTCAGCCCGACAGCACGCCAATCAACGCATGCTGTGTCCACCACCAGAATGCCGTCATTGCAGAGCTCAGCAGTGTGGCATTTTTTTTGTGTGTCTGCCTCTGACAACAGCGATGCCATTTGCAACCTGTGCCAAAGGAAACTGAGTCGTGGGAGGTCCAACACCCACCTAGGTACAACTGCTTTGCGTAGGCACATGATCTCACATCACATACGCCTATGGGATCAACACATGAGTACAAGCAGCACTCCTACTCTAAGCCGCCATTATCCTCCTGGTCCAGCATCTTCAGCCACATCAACCACTGCTGTCCTTCTTGCCCCCTCTCAACCATCCGCCACTCCGTCTCCCGCCTTGAGCAGTTCCCGCTCATCTGCCCACAGTCATGTGTTTCTGTCAAGGACATGTTTGAGCGTAAGAAGCCAATGTCACCAAGTCACCCCCTTGCCCAGCGTCTGACAGCTGGCTTGTCCGAACTATTAGCCCGCCAGCTTTTACCATACAATCTGGTTGAGTCTGAGGCGTTCAAAAAATTTGTAGCTATTGGGACACCGCAGTGGAAGGTACCCGGCCGGAATTTCTTTTCACAAAAGGCAATCCCCAACTTGTACTCGATTGTGCAAAAGGTAGTCATGGCATGTCTGGCACACAGTGTTGGGGCAAGGGTCCATCTGACCACTGATACCTGGTCTGCAAAGCATGGTCAGGGCAGGTATATCACCTACACTGCGCATTGGGTAAACCTGCTGACGGCTGACAAGCAAGTGATGCGTGGCATTGCAGAGGAGTTGGTGACACCGCCACGAATTGCAGGCAGTCCTGCTGCCACCTCCTCTACTCCTCCTACTCCATCCTCTTCCATAACCTCCTCAGCTGAGTCCTCTTGTGCCGCTGCTTCTTGCTCCACATCAACGGCACCCCCCCAGCTCCCCAGGTACTATTCCACATCCCGGATACGGCAGTGTCACGCCATCTTGGGTTTGACTTGCTTGAAAGCAGAGAGTCACACCGGACAAGCACTCCTGTCCGCCCTGAACGCACAGGTGGAAAAGTGGCTGACTCCGCAGCAACTGGATATCGGCAAAGTGGTGTGTGACAACGGAAAAAATTTGATAGCGGCATTGAAGTTGGGCAAGTTGACACATGTGCCGTGCATGGCACATGTGTGTAATCTGATCGTACAACACTTTGTGCATAAGTACACAGGCTTACAGGACGTCCTGAAGCAGGCCAGGAAGGTGTGTGGCCATTTCAGGCGTTCCTACACGGCCATGGCTCACTTTGCCGATATCCAGCGGCGAAACAACATGCCAGTGAGGCGCTTGATTTGCGACAGCCCTACACGTTGGAATTCAACACTCCTAATGTTCGACCGCCTGCTCCAACAAGAAAAAGCTGTTAATGAATATTTGTATGACCGGGGTGCTAGGACAGCCTCTGGGGAACTGGGAATTTTTTTGCCACGTTACTGGACGCCCATGCGCAATGCCTGTAGGCTCATGCGTCCTTTTGAGGAGGTGACAAACCTAGTCAGTCGCAACGAAGGCACCATCAGCGACATCATACCATTTGTTTTCTTCATGGAGCGTGCCCTGCGAAGAGTGCTGGATCAGGCTGTAGATGAGCGTGAAGAGGAAGAGGAAGAGTTGTGGTCACCATCACCACCAGAAACAGCCTTATCAGCATCGCTTGCTGGACCTGCGGCAACGCTGGATGAGGATTGTGAGGAAGAGGAGTCAGAGGAGGATTGTAGCTTTGAGGAGGAGGAGGAGGAGCAAGACCAAACACAACAGGCATCCCAGGGTGCTCGTTGTCACCTATCTGGTACCCGTGGTGTTGTACGTGGCTGGGGGGAAGAACATACCTTCAATGACATCAGTGAGGAGGAGGAACGGGAAATGAGTAGCTCGGCATCCAACCTTGTGCAAATGGGGTCTTTCATGCTGTCCTGCCTGTTGAGGGACCCTCGTATAAAAAGGCTGAAGGAGAACGACCTGTACTGTGTGTCCACGCTACTAGACCCCCGGTATAAGCAGAAAGTGGCGGAAATGTTACCGAATTACAACAAGTCGGAAAGGATGCAGCATTTGCGAAATAAATTAAAAAGTATGCTTTACACAGCGTATAAGGGTGATGTCACAGCACAACGGGAATCTAACAGGGGGAGAGGTGGAAGTCATCCTCCTCCTCCTCCTCCTCCCACGACCACGCCGGCAAGGACAGGACGCTTTAAAGACGTGTTGTTGATGGAGGACATGCGGACCTTTTTAAGTCCTATGCATCGCCACAGCCCTTCGGGATCCACCCTCAGAGAGCGACTCGACCGACAGGTAGCAGACTACCTCGCCTTAACTGCAGATATCGACACTCTGAGGAGCGATGAACCCCTTGACTACTGGGTGTGCAGGCTTGACCTGTGGCCTGAGCTATCCCAATTTGCGATAGAACTTCTGGCCTGCCCCGCTTCAAGTGTCCTGTCAGAAAGGACCTTCAGTGCAGCAGGAGGTATTGTCACTGAGAAGAGAAGTCGCCTAGGTCAAAAAAGTCTAGATTACCTCACCTTTATTAAGATGAATGAGGGATGGATCCCGAAGGGACTGACACTGGGCGATACATTCGATTAAAAAAGGCCTGATGAGATGAGCTGCCTTGGGCTAAAAATGGTCCACTGCTGTATTTTAGCTCTGAATGACGTTTGACTTGCGTGACTTATCCGCCACCAACTAGGGTTCAAGCCGCCATGTTTTAGGGCACTTTCTGCCTGTGAAACAAACATCAATTTTTCTGGCCGCTGCTACAGCAGCGGCTGCAACAATACCAAATTTTTCAGGCATGAGTACATGCCTAATTTTTAGCCCCACTGGTGCAAGTGGACTGATTACAATTACAGGGCCTCTAAAGAGTCCTGTATTGTTATTTGTCGTCACTACCTTCCCGCGTCGGGAAGATTTCTTGCACAGGGCGCCCAAAGGCCTAAGGCTGGCCCTGCGCATGGGTCAGTGGCTCTGCACCAGACTTCCCTCCAATTGATCAAAGTTAAAGGATTTCAAGTGGACTGATTACAATTACAGGGCCTCTAAAGAGTCCTGTATTGTTATTTGTCGTCACTACCTTCCCGCGTCGGGAAGATTTCTTGCACAGGGCGCCCAAAGGCCTAAGGCTGGCCCTGCGCATGGGTCAGTGGCTCTGCACCAGACTTCCCTCCAATTGATCAAAGTTAAAGGATTTCAAGTGGACTGATTACAATTACAGGGCCTCTAAAGAGTCCTGTATTGTTATTTGTCGTCACTACCTTCCCGCGTCGGGAGTGGGTCATTTGCGCCCCTGCTGCCTTCCTTGCATGTGGTAGCTGTTTGTCAGGGATTTGTCAATCCATATCTGCCAAGTGACCCTATGTAGGGGTAACAGTCCCTATTCTGCTCTGTGTCAGTGTGTATCATGGTCTCTGTGGACAAGGAACAGTCTCTATTCTGCTCTGTGTCAGTGTGTATCAGGGGTTTTGAGGACAGGTGTCAATCCATATCTGCCAAGTGACCCTATGTATATCTGCTGTCAGTACACAGGAAAAGTTTAAATATTTCTTGTTCTACGTTCTCTGCAACTCCACGCACCGACTCATCCAATACGTGAAGATCTGGGGTTTCTCTGACTCTCCTCAGTAGTGTATCAAACAGAGTCTGCACTGTGGTAACACGGACATCTTCAGGACATAACTCAACTATTTGCAGATAGGCAGTCTGCAGCTTCTCTTTTTCACCTGTTCTCTTCTTTCTCTTATGCGTATTCTTGTCTATATGCAGGTGGTCTCTTGCCTTTCTTTTAACCAATCGTTCCTTCCATATGGTTTCAAAAGATCTCTGGCATCATTACTTTCAACGCAAATAACGTCATCATAGTTAGTCTCCTCATTATTCACCGGGAAGAGAGTGTTTGCACTGACTACCCACAGCATGCTCTTGCCATTGCCTACTCCACCTTCAACGACAGGGTGCAAGTCCCAAGGAGAAGGATCATTCACTTTATTATCTGTCTTTATTTCACAAGTAGTGCCTGGAACATCCTCATGGGTCACAAGATGTAAATCTGGACTAATGTCAACCCCAGGGTCTGGAAAATCATCAATTTGAAATTTTTCGAATAATCCCAGTGGGCTGCCACATTCTTCCTCCTCTGATGGTATTAAAGTTTGCAGAGATTCACTATGGGGTGGTGTCAAGCATTTTGGAGAACAATTAAGCATCTCCATCCCAATACGTTTCAGATGTCCTATCAGCTCTTCCACCCTATGCGATACTATGGGCAGGCTACCCGTGACGTCATTACTCACGGCCCTATTTCACGTGGACACTCTGTGTCAGTGTGTATCATGGTGTCTGTGGACGGTGAACAGTCTCTATTCTGCTCTGTGTCAGTGTGTATCATGGTCTCTGTGGACGGTGAACAGTCTCTATTCTGCTCTGTGTCAGTGTGTATCATGGTCTCTGTGGACGGTGAACAGTCTCTATTCTGCTCTGTGTCAGTGTGTATCAGGGGTTTTGAGGACAGGTGTCAATCCATATCTGCCAAGTGACCCTATGTAGGGGGAACAGTCCCTATTCTGCTCTGTGTCAGTGTGTATCATGGTCTCTGTGGACGGTGAACAGTCTCTATTCTGCTCTGTGTCAGTGTGTATCATGGTCTCTGTGGACAGGGAACAGTCTCTATTCTGCTCTGTGTCAGTGTGTATCAGGGGTTTTGAGGACAGGTGTCAATCCATATCTGCCAAGTGACCCTATGTAGGGGGAACAGTCCCTATTCTTCTCTGTGTCAGTGTGTATCAGGGGTTTTGAGGACAGGTGTCAATCCATATCTGCCAAGTGACCCTATGTAGGAGGAACAGTCCCTATTCTGCTCTGTGTCAGTGTGTATCAGGGGTTTTGAGGACAGGTGTCAATCCATATCTGCCAAGTGACCCTATGTAGGAGGAACAGTCCCTATTCTGCTCTGTGTCAGTGTGTATGAGGGGTTTTGAGGACAGGTGTCAATCCATATCTGCCAAGTGACCCTATGTAGGGGGAACAGTCTCTATTCTGCTCTGTGTCAGTGTGTATCAGGGGTTTTGAGGACAGGTGTCAATCCATATCTGCCAAGTGACCCTATGTAGGGGGAACAGTCTCTATTCTGCTCTGTGTCAGTGTGTATCAGGGGTTTTGAGGACAGGTGTCAATCCATATCTGCCAAGTGACCCTATGTAGGGGGAAAAGTCTCTATTCTGCTCTGTGTCAGTGTGTATCAGGGGTTTTGAGGACAGGTGTCAATCCATATCTGCCAAGTGACCCTATGTAGGGGGAACAGTCTCTATTCTGCTCTGTGTCAGTGTGTATCAGGGGTTTTGAGGACAGGTGTCAATCCATATCTGCCAAGTGACCCTATGTAGGGGTAACAGTCCCTATTCTGCTCTGTGTCAGTGTGTATCATGGTCTCTGTGGACAGGGAACAGTCTCTATTCTGCTCTGTGTCAGTGTGTATCAGGGCTGGGCTTTGAGGACAGGTGTCAATGTTAGGTGATTTCTGCCCTTTATGGATTAAAAGCAGACTCTGCATCAACTGTGCAATTTTCCATGGGAGTTTTGCCATGGATCCCCCTCTGGCATGCCACAGTCCAGGTGTTAGTCCCCTTGAAACAACTTTTCCATCACTATTGTGGCCAGCAAGAGTCCCTGTTGTTTTTAAAATTCGCCTGCCCATTGAAGTCAATGGCGGTTCGCGAACATTTGCGGAAGTTCGCGTTCGCCGTTCGCGAACCGAAAATTCCGGGTTCGCGACAACACTAGTCATAAGTGCGATGATTATGGCTTACAGCTCATGAAAACCCCAAATCCACAATGTCAGTAAATTAGAATATTGTGAAAAGGTGCAATATTCTAGGCTCACAGTGTCCCACTCTAATCAGCTAAGTAAGCCATAACACCTGCAAGGGGTTTCTGAGCCTTTAAATGGTCTCTCAGTCTACTTCAGTAGGAATCACAATCATGGGGAAGACTGCTGACCTGGCAGTTATGCAGAAAACCATAATTGACACCCTTCAGTCTCAAAAGGTAATTGCAAAGGAAGTTGGATGTTCCCAAAGTGCTGTATCAAAGCACATTAATAGAAAGTTATGTTGAAGGGAAAAGTGTGGAAGCAAAAGATGCATAAGCAGCAGGGATGAACGCAGCCTGGAGAGGATTGTCAGGAAAATGCCATTCAAATGTGTGTACCTGGAGAACCAACAAAATATTACATATCTGTATCTGTATAAGGGTATAATGGATAATGAGGAATAATTGAATTAGGTATATGCCCAATTATTTAACTATACTTACTCTAAACGTTAAAGGCCTAAACAGCCCTCATAAACGCAGAATGTTAGAGCATGAAATGGTGAAATCAAAAGGTGCAGTGGTATGTCTTCAAGAGACACATTTGTGTGTTAAAAATCCACCTAAATTTTAAATTAAAGACTACCCCCAAAGTTTTCACTCTATGTTTACGACCAAAAGTAAAGGGGTATCAATTTATTTTCATTGCGATTGGTGTTTTATTCCTGATAAACAATATATTAGGAATGATGGGAGATTGTTGGATTACAAGTAACTATAGTGTCACTATATGCACCAAATGATAAGCAAAAATTGTTTCTCACTATGACCTTTCGAAAGATAGAGCAATATAGGGTGGGACATATATTTATCTGTGGGGATTTTAATTGTGTTCCAGACCCCTCTTTCGATATCAAAAGAGTAGAGGATAAACCACCTAAACAGTCATCAGTTTACCTTGGTAAATACTTAAGGAATTTATTGCATGATTTTGATTACTATGACCTTTGGCGTAATCTTTACCCAAGTGAGAGGGACTTTACTTACTATTCAATTGCACTTAAAACTTTTACTAGAATAGACCTTTGTCTGTTGGACATTAAAACCTTGCCCTTTGCAATTAGCGCACACATAGGTTCAATAACGTGGTCAGACCATGCGCCTCTAAGCATCAAGATAAAAGTGCCATTTTCTGTAAGGGGGAAGAGTTCTTGGCGCCTAAATGATAGCTTATTAGATAGTGAAGAATATCTCCCAAAGTTGCAATCTCAGGTAGAAATGTTTTTTTAGAAATCACGTTAACTGCCAGACTAATGTCACTACTCAATGGTTAGCCCATAAGGCAGTTATAAGAGGCATGTTAATACAGCAAGGAGCAAGGGTAAAGAGATTACGGTCACAGGAAATGAGCAAATTAGAATTAGAGTTGACAAAGATGGAGGCCACTCATAAAGCTGCCCCTACTTCACGTTCACATTCACAACTGATGGTGATAAAGTCAGCCTTACAAGATTTACAACTATTAGAGACAGGGAAGCATATGAGACTATTAAACCAATCACATTATGTTATGGGGAATAAAGCGGGTAGACTTTTAGCTAATAAAGTGAAAAAAAAAAAATTACAAGTTAAAATCCCTTATATAGTCTCAAAAAGGAATGATAAATTATATAATCCTCAAGATATAGCAAATGAACTGGCAAATTATTATTCAGAGCTCTATCAATTAGAGAGAGATACTAATACATAGCAGCCAAAGGAGGAGGAGATCAAAATTTTTTTGGAGAAGGCAAATTTACCTAGGTTAACACCACTTCAATGTACCTCCCTTGATAAACCATTTGAGGAAGAAGAGGTAGCAGTAGCAATAAATTCCCTCACTAAACATAAGGCTCCCGGGCCTGATGGGTTTTCAAATTATTATTATATAAAATTAGCAAAACAACTGATCCCTACTCTTACGAAACTTTTTAATTTTATAAAAGTTACTGGTGCCATTCCCCAAGAAATGTTGGAAGCAAATATCGTGGCTTTACCGAAACCTAATAAACCGCCTACACAGAGTGAAAATTTAAGACCGATATCCCTACTTAATATGGATATTAAGATCTACGCTAAATCGATAGCTTCACAAATTAAACACCTCCTCCCGGATCTTCTCTCGGAGGAACAAGCAGGGTTTATACCTGGAAAACAGATAGGGGATAATACTAGACATTTTGTTTACTTGGTGGAATGGGCAAACACTTCATCACAACAAGGATTAATTTTAGCATTAGATGCTGAAAAAGCATTCGATCGTTTACATTGGGGGTATATGTCACTTACGCTTATTAAAATGGGTTTTCCATTACATTTTTTAGCAAGTATATTAGCACTATATCAAAATCCTAGTGCAAGAGTGCTTAATACTGGCTTTTTTTCTGACAAAATAAAAATAAGTAACGGCTCTCGTCAAGGCTGTCCCCTTCCCCCTCTCATTTTTATTATATGTATGGAACCTGTAGTAAGGATGATTAAACAAGATAATAATATCAAAGGGTTGATTACACCAGGGGGTATTAAAAAAATAGCGTTGTTTGCGGACGATATTCTGCTCTTTATTAAAGACCCAGAGTCTTCTTTACCAGCACTGATTAAACTACTAATAGAATACGGGCAGGTATCATATTATAAAAATAACATAGCTAAAACACAGGCGCTACCTATTAAATTACAACAAACAGTAATAGATAAACTGAAGCTACAATATAAATTTGATTGGCATACTTCATTTATAAAATATTTGGGAATTAAACTTACTAAAGCAGCTAAAACATTAATTAAAGTAAACCATTATCCAATGCTTCAACAAATTAAAAATACAATGGCAAAGTGGGAAGGTTTGGAGATTTCATGGCTGGGACGCATAAATCTTATTAAAATGATGATACTACCTCAGATACTATATCTCTTTAGAACATTACCCATAGCACTCTCTAACAAATTACTTAAACAGATTCAGAGCACTATAAATGCTCACATTTGGAAGAGGAAACCCCCAAGAGTGGCACGAGGGAGTTCAGGTCTTTCATATGTAAAAGGGGGTCTGGGAATGCCAGACATTAAAATATATTATAGAGCATTCTTTTTAGCAGAAGGGTTTAGATTACTTAGAATGAGAAAAACCTCTCAATACCCAATTTGGCTAACATTTGAAAATGCATGCTTAGATGCAAATAACATAACATACTACTTATGGACATGCTCGGTTCCCCAGTCTCCTTTAAAACCCATGTTACAAAGCACAGAACTCTTACTAAGATTATGGAAAAAATGGTGTCCATGTGTAATAAATCTTAATTTGATGTTTAAAGCTGCACCAATAATGGCGTTAGCAGCCCTTTCTTTGGACCTTCAGATGAGAAGGTGGCAAGAGAAGGGGGTAAGACAAATAGGCAATTTAATGATCGGGCCACAAGTAAAATTATTTCCTAATCTTCAAAAATAATTTAACTTAGATGCTAAAGAGATGTTCGTATACTTAAGGATTAAGAATATAATAAAGGCATATGCTATGGATAATCCAGATAATGAGGCAAATATCTTACCCTCATCAGAATTTATTTTGTCACGTAAGTCTATTAAACCATTTTCTTGGTGTTATAATGCACTGATTGAAAGCGAAGCACCAGAAAAATTAAAATATATGATTAAATGGGAGAATGAAATTGGGAAGCAATTTTCAAGGAGAGATTGGCACTTAGCTATGTTTAGTACCAAGCCAGCCTCACGTAGCTTATCGTTATGGGAGGCGTACTGTAAGGTGACAATGAGGTGGTACTTGGTACCGCAAAGATTAGCACATATGTATGCTGACTCATCAAGGCTGTGTTGGAGGTGTGAGAAAGAAGTTGGTTCTATGCTGCATATTTTCTGGGAGTGTCTATATTTAAGAGAGTTTTGGAAGCGAATTCAGAATTTAATATATGAAAAAACAAAGCTTATGATTCCATTGCATGCGGAGAAACTCGTACTTCATATTATCCCTGGGATTAATACACATGCTCACAGAAAGGTAATTTTAAATATCCTTCCGGCAGCAAAAATATCCCTAGCAGGCAATTGGAAGCAGAAAGTTATTCCTTCAGATGAGGCAGTATATGTTAAACTGAACAAGATTAGCTCATATGAAAAGATGGCCAGTGAAGTTAATGGATGTCTCGACAAGTATAAAAAATTATGGTACAGTAGGATAAAAAGCGACTGAACTATGCTCTTTATATAGATATAGAGGGATTAAATAGAGTACATAAAGGTAATGGGTGACTAACCAGGGTTTGGCGGGGGGAATGGTGGTGAGGTGTTTGTGGTTTTTTTTTTTTTGTTTGTTTGTTTTCTTTTCTTTGTTGTTGTTTTGTTTAGTTAAGGAAATTAAAAAATGTAAATTAATTGATATTGCAACAAATTAAATGGAGTATATTACAATTGTAAGATAGATGAGAAAAAGATAAACCAGAAAAGAAGGCATTCATTTTTCTTTTCTTTTTTTATATAATATAATAGAAATATAATATGAATATAAATGATTACAATGTTAATGAACAATATAAAGGCAATGTTATAATGTAATGATTACAATATTAATGAATGATATAAAGGTAATTTTATAATACAATGGGGAAAATGTGCTATTCAACTGTGATGTACTGCGTGTTAATACTCTTTTTGGAACTAATAAAAACTATATAAAAAAAAAAAAAAAACTTTACAAACTTTCACAAGGAGTGGACTGAGGCTGGAGTCCGTGCATCAAGAGCCACCACACAGACGGATTCCTGGACATGGCGTAGATGTCGTATTCCTCTTGTCAAGCCACTCCCGAACAAACAAACGTCAGAAGCGTCTTACCTGGGCTTAAGTAAAACAGACCTGGTCTGTTTGCTCAGTGGTCCTCTTTTCTGATGTGAGCAACGTTTGCATCTCATTTGGAAACCAAGGACCCAGAGTCTGGAGGAAGAATGGAGAGGCACACACTGCAAGATACTTGAAGACCAGTGTGAAGTTTCCACAGTCTGTGTTGATTTGGGGAGCCATGTCATCTGCTGGTGTTGGACCACTGTGCTTCATTAAGTCCAGGGTCAACGCAGCCATCTACCAGGAGATTTTGAAGCACTTCATGCTTCCTTCCGCAGATGAGCTTTATGGGGATGCTGACTTCATTTTCCAACAGGACTTGGCACCTGCCCACACTGCCAAAAGCGCCAAAGCCTGGTTCAATGGCCATGGGATTACTGTGCTTGATTGGCCAGCAAACTTGCCTGACCTGAACCTCAGAGAATCTATGGGGCATTGCCAAGAGAAAGATGAGAGACATGAGACCGAACAATACAGGAGAGCTATTGAAGCATCCTGGTCTTCCATAATACCTCAGCAGTGCCACAGGCTGATAGCTTCCATGCCACGCCACATTGAGGCAGTAATTGCTGCAAAAGGGGCCCAAACCAAGTACTGAGTCCATATGCATGCTTATACTTTTCATAGGTCCGATATTGTTCTATGTACACTCCTTGTTTTATTGATTGCATGTAATATTCTAATTTACTAAGATTGTGGATGTGGGGTTTTCATGAGCTGTAAGCCATAATCATCGCACTTATGACAAATCAAAAAACTTGAATATATATATTAGTTTTACGTTGCATTACTGAAATAAATGAACTTTTGCACAATATTCAAAATTTGTAAATATCACCTGTATATTGTTCTAGATGTTGTTCACATTCAGAATCTAAATGGACGCTCTCTGCGTTTTAAAGTTTTTACCGATTTCCATCTTGTATCGAGAGTATCAAAGACTTCAGAAACTCATATAAAAGTATGATTACATCAATTTAGAGGTTTCTTACAATATAGTATGAATCTAGGCGCTTATATGGTGTTTTTTTTTTATTTTTATATTTAGTGAGTGTAGCAGCTAAAGACACTATGTATGTACTCCCAGATTAAAAAAAAAAAAATTGTAACCGCACTCAATGTTTAGGTGATAATGAAAACAAAGTGCAGCGCTTAAAAATCTTAAAATATAAAACCGAGGACTTACCCCTCAAACATATGTGGTGATGGGGAAATTATACATAGAATAAAAGGAAATAAAATACATATAGTGCAATATTGTAACAGAGGTGAGTGCAAATGAACTCATTATTTAGAGCCTTTTTAGCAATATAGGCTCTAAACTCTGTCGTTTTTGTGCCTTTATCCCCTTAAGGACCAAACTTCTGGAATAAAAGGGAATTATGACAGGTCACATGTCATGTGTCCTTAAGGGGTTAAGGTGGCATACATACACCCTTTTCCGCTGGATATTTGGCTCAGCAGCTCCCAATATGGTACATATAAAATAGAAGGAAACAGAATATCTCTTAAGTTCAGTATATCCTAATAAGGTGACAAGTGAATAACATTGGTATGAAAATGCTTATCTGATTTGGAGCCTTTTAGAACTGTCTCCAAGTTATTTCACCTTGGTGTCTATTCTCTGTTTCCTTCTATTTTTTGATATGTACCGTATTCCTAAAAAGGCTCTAAAACCATGTGAGTTTATTTTCACTCACCTCTACAAATATATTTACATTTCCGTTACAATATTACACTATATGTTTATTTCCTTTTATTGAATGCATAGTTTTTTTTCTTAAAAGGATTAATTACCATTTCTCTTAATAAGCAACGGATAACATACAGATATTGTAATCAAAAGCTATATATATATACACACACACACAAAAATTGACTCACCTCCCTGTATGGTATTCTGTGTATTCCTCGTTCTCTGGTTCTCTACCAGAGTTCTTGGAGTCAGGGTTCTCCGCAGTATCTTAGCAGCTCCTAGAACTGCACTCTTCTGGACAGAGATGTCAGATGTCCCACCTGAAATCTGCTGAAGCCACTCTAATAACTTCGAGATTACAGACCAGAGAGCTACTGCCTTCACTTTCCATATCCTTACTAGCTCCTCTTTTAGTCCTTTGTATTTGTCCACCTTTTCATGTTCTTTCATCTTGATGTTATGTTCACTGGGTATTACCACATTCATTAGCACTGCAGTCTTCTTTTCCTTGTCTACTACCACTATGTCTGGTTGGTTGGCCAGTACGGTATCTTAGCCCTGTCATTCACAGCTACCCTCTGTGGTATCTCCCATCTGGACCGGAAGATGTTAGCAGGGACAGCATACATTGAGAGGTACAGCCAAGTTTCTAGGATTGTGTTCTGAAACATCTGCACAGAATATGGACTGGAACTGCCTTAGTCCAGATGGGAGATACCACAGAGGTTAGTTGTGATTGACAGGGCTAAGGCAGGTCCAGCCCATATTCTGTGCAGATGTTTCAGAACACAATCCTAGAAACTTGGTTGTGCCTCTCAATGTATGCTGTCCCTGCTAAAATCTTCACCTAGCTACTATTTCTGGATTGTCTTAGAAACCCTTATTTCTATTGCTCGGGTGTCTGTACCTTTGGTGTTAGGATTAGTGCCTCATTGCTTTCTGGAAGTACCTGTATATTGCTATGCTACTTCTCACTTCTTCAAGGTTTACATGTGTTTGTGGTATGCCCAGGTACTAGTAGCAGATCTCTGCATATGCCATTTGATCTGCTGACATTTCAACTCCTTCAACCTTGACCATTTTCTCTATATATTATATATACTACCCTATGTTGGTATTCTATATTTACAGAACCTAGGGACGTTCTACAAAACCTGTGGAGCTATATTTAACTTGCACAATCACTTTTTTTTCTCGATGTTTTACTTGTATATGTAAGTGTATTTAAGTGACTGTACACTTAGGTGTTTTTGCTGCATGCTGCACTATCAGCACATTTGTTAACTAGCGCCACCCATTTTTTCCGTTTTGTCTTTCATAACTGTATCACGCTGACCTAAAGGGAAACTTGGAACTCAGAATATGCCCTGTTATTGACAGATGTTCTTGAGTCAACACTATCGGGAATGTGTATACGTCCTAACCATGTAACTGTATCTTTTAAAATTTGTATAAAAGCTCTGCCTACTGATATTAAAATCAAACTTGTTTGGAACTCTCCGTGTGTGTGTTTTCCTACTTGTTCCCAGAGCCCTCTGCTGGGAATCAGGTTCCTGACCATTAACTAGAAGTTACTTTTCCCCTACAGGTGCTAGGAGTGAATCAGGCCTCATTCAAAGCTTTTAATGATGTACATAAAAAAAAAAATAGACTGTTAGATTAAAAACCATGTACAAATATAGGTGCTCCATTACCTTGACTGTTCTCCATAACATGTACACAATGCATTTTTGTTATTTATTTAAAATGGACAACCACCCCCGGTTTAAATGTTTGCTTACTTTATCGTGAATTTGGCTGAATATTTATTGTGGGGAAGAGAATGTATTAAATGCTACGGATCGTAAAATGGTCTAGGATCTTTTGGTGCCTAATATAGATATGTAATGACAGCTTGAATAGTTTCATCCATTAAAACAAACCGAAAATAACAATATTGATTTGTTTAATCAATAAAATTAAAATGTAATAATTATTGTTTTCCTAAACCAGCATAGAAACCAAGTATGGAGAAAACCTGGAATTTATATCCTAAAAGTTATCAGCACATTTTCAATCCATGACTGTGACTACAATAAAGTCTGCACTCGGAAATCTGTGGTACTGTCTGTAAATTTACTTATTTGGAATTATTTTGGGGGGGAAATGAAGTGTATATAAGGTTAGTATATATGTAGCACCATCATATTCCTCAGTGCTTTATTATTATACAAAGAGATAAAGAAAGCCCTGCTCAACCAAGTTACAATCTATGAGGATATGCAGTAGGCAGCTATATATATTTAGGAGACTTAGCCAAGCACACTTACTGGTAAGGTGGTCTGACAGGTATTCAAATTTACTCAGGTATTCTCATATGAAATTATATTCCCCCCATTTACCTGCATTCCAGAGCCAAAGCCAAGTTCTCCTGGCAGCCTAACTAGACTGCAGCAACATCACTCACCTTTGTCAAGTAATATAGATGTCAGGATCAGGGCCGGACTGGCCCACCGGAATACCGGGAAATTTCCCGGTGGGCCGCGGCATCTGGGGGCTGCACAGGTATGTGCCACTGGGTCGCCGGTCCGGTGGCACACTCAGAGGGGGCCGGCCGGCGGCCGCGTTCCAGGCTGGAGCCGCTGGGCCGGATGGCAGCCTCGCCGGTCTGGCGGCACTCCTAATGCTGAGGACTGAAGGAGGAGGGAGCATGTCTCTCTACCATGCTCCCTCGTGGTTCCCACAATTCACAGCAGCATCCGTGCTGTGACTTGTGGGAACCGCGAGGGAGCATGATAGAGAGACATGCTCCTTCCTCCTTAGCCCTCAGCATTAAGAGTGCCGCCGGACCGGCGAGGCTGCAGCGTGGAACGCGGCCAGCCCCCCTGACTACTCTCAGGTGGGTGGTGGGGATGGGGGGTGAATAGAGAGAGAGACAGAGGGGGAGGGAGAGTGCCACAGGGAAAGGGGGGGAGAAAGAGACAGGGGGTAGAGTGAGACACAAGGGGTGAATAGAGAGACACAGAGGGGGGAGAGTGAGGCACAAGGGGTGAATAGAGAGACACAGAGGGGGGAGAGTGAGACACAAGGGGTGAATAGAGAGAGACAGAGGGGGAGGGAGAGTGCCACAGGGAAAGGGAGGAGAAAGATACAGAGGCGGGCAGAGTGAGACACAAGGGGAGAAAGATGGGTGAATAGAGAGAGACAGAGGGGGAGGGAGAGTGCCACAGGGAAAGGGGGGAGAAAGACAGGGGGGGGAGAGTGAGACACAAGGTGAGAAAGAGGGGTGAATAGAGAGAGACAGAGGGGGAGGGAGAGTGCCACATGGAAAGGGGGAGAAAGAGAGAGGGGGGAGAGTGGACACAGAGGGAGAAAGGAGAGACACACAAGGGGAGAAAGAGGCAGAGGGGGAGAGAGAGACTGGGAAGGAGAGGGGAGACATGGACACAGAGGAGCAGTGAGGGGGAGAATAAACATACAGAAGGACTGGGGGAGGCAAAAAGGCACACAGAGGGGCTGTGTATATCACTGGTGGATCAAGGGGGGGCAATGGCCAATTGCGCCCCCCAGAGGCTCTCCCCTGCTGGCCAATGCAGGGCTGGCACTGTCCAAGCGCCATGTGCCTTCATGGACCAGGGGGGAGATCAGAGATCTCCCTCCCTGTTCCACAGGCACCGTGCAGGCAGCCGGCAGGGGAGGAAGAGAGGACCCGGTAGCTCAGCCTGCAGCTCCTCCGGGTCCTAATTGCATGAGTACAGAGCGTTGCCGCGGTTACAACGGCAATGCTCCGGCTCTCGCGAGAGTGAACTCTAGCCCTGGAGCTACGGGCTAGAGTTCACTCTCACCACTGCGACCACCAGGGATTCCTTGTGGTCCCAGTGGTGAGAGTGAACTCTAGCCCCATACATACACTGCCCACACACACACACCATAAACATTCACACACTGCCCCCCCATACACACACACAGACCCCCATACACACATTGCCCTACACACACACAGCCACCCATACACACATTGCCCCACGCACCCTACACACTGAAACCTTTCACACACATTGCACCCCTCACACATTGCACCGCTGCTCCTATACCCTACTACAGCCCCATATCCCAGCAGACCCCAGGTAAGTTGTCAAACGGTTCTTAAACGGTTTGACTACTTACTCTGGGGGCGGGTCCCGGCACTCCTGACACCATAACCACTACACAGAGCAGTAATGGTTATTGTGCATGGATTATTTCTTTAAATAATCTATAGGTGCCCCTCCTAAGATCAGGCTCTGGATCCGCCACTGATTATTTATTTATATATAATTATGCCTATTATATTTACACATATATTAATGTACATTTATATATGCATAATACACAGAGAAATGTCATTGATGTGTACCATATGTAATAAGCAGATATTGGCCCAGTCTTGTTGCTAGGTGCATACTCCAGCACAATAACATATTTAAAGTGAAGAGTGCACCCACAGGACCTCAAAATAAACAAGATAACATCATTTTTTACAGTTGTGCCCTACACACATTCACCATTTCAGTCCCATTACCAAGCTTTCCTCAATATGTCATGGTAGGTGGACTGAAACATTGGTTATATGCAAAGGCACGTCTGCTTAAAATAAATCTGAATTTTTTTTTAAGCCTATATGTGCTTTTTTCACAATGGAGTAATACATTTTAATTTTAAGTTATCTTTTCTAACTCTGTATCTGCACACTATGCTGGTGCGACGCATTATGGGGCTGGTAAATATTTTTTTTCCAGTGCTGCTTTTAATTTCCAGTCCGGCCCTGTTCAGGATTGAAGTGGCAGATGACAGAACTTTAGAAGCACAGAAGGGGGTTATACTGCCATTGATTACTTGTCACCAGTATGCTGACAAGAAATGTCCAATATCCACAGAATGTATGTTTGCTTGCCTGGAACTCTTGTTCCTGGCTGGCTAAGGATGCTCAGGTGATGCTGCTGGAAGTGGACTGAAAACAAACTGAAAGCAGCAAAGGACTTGATCTCTGCATGTGCAGCATTTCACAGTGAAACATTGCACATACAGACTTCAAGAACCATGACTATTTGAAATTAATAAAGTGGTCATGGTGGTTGGAATAAACCTTTAACTTTTCAATTGGTAGCATATTTTTCTTTCTCTATAAAATATTGTTGATTTTGCGGTGTCTGTCTACGGAACTGTGAGGAGGCCTGCCAATGCTTATTTTTTTGTAAATTTTTTTTTTGTCATTTTCTTTGTTAATTAGTCTGGGCGGGTGAAAGAAAAACAAAGTACCATAACCACTACAGCCAGCTGTAGTGGTTATGGTGCCATGAGTGTCTTTTCACCTGCCCAGAGTAATTTGTCTAACTGTTTGACGGCTAACCTGTGTCCTCCATGCACATGCAACGCATGCGACTTCTCTCGCAGGAAAAGCTAGATTTCCCCTGAGCAAAGCACAATCTGATACTCTCAAACCAATGAGAGTTAGATTGAATGGAGGTTTAGCTCGGTGGAGCTAACCAGATTCTGATTGTAGTTAGCAGTGAGCTTGTAGGATGTCGTGGTTGTGGTGTTTGGAGTGTTCCTTTAAATCCTGGCTGCAGGTCATGTTACTTTAGTGCAATGCCTTGAATTTAGCTTGAATTCAACATTAATTTAAAGACAAGTTAATACAGAAAATTACTCATCTGTACTTAAGTTAAACCATATTTCGGCTATAGAGTTAAATTAATAAAACATATTGAACAAGTTTATTGCATCTACATAATATCTACACAATATGTGATATATTGTGATATTCTGACACTAGTCTAAAGACGATCTGTTTAAACAATGTTATCCTTAACATTACAGTGCTTTTGTTTTTGTGTCATCATTTAGCTTTATTATTCTAAGAGGATGTGCAACAAAACAATTAAAGCTGAAGCAAAATGGACACATCAACTGTTAATCTCTGTAATTATAGTCCATATGAAAATAATAGCTACTTATAATTTTATGAATCCAGCTTCTGGCTCTATTAGTGTGTGCATGTTTTGATTTTAATGATTGTGGTATAGGAAAAATAAAAACAGATTGAATATAAAGAGATGAAAGAGTAGATCATATTGTGCTGGCTCGTTTAAACTTCTAGCATCTGTAATTTCCTTTCATTCTCTTTGTTAATGACTGTATTAAATTCTAGATTCATCAACAGGTGCCAGGAAACAAAACAAAACTAAAAATGCCAGTAAAATGTTGTAAAATAATAATAAAACAAAAAAATATGGTACGTCATAAAAACTGTAATCATTTCTTTCAGAAGGGCCCCATCTGGAGAAAGGCAACCCTTTTCAAATTGGCCTCCTGTATATAAAATCTCATTTAAATTTAAACACATAAATTCATCATCTGAATATTTTAACCCAGCTGCTCCAAATTTTTATATATATATATATATATATACACACATATACACACATATATATATATATATATATATATATATATATATACACATATACACAAATGGCAAATGAAGAGTAATTATTTGAGACCACAGAATAGATAATTTAGACATTACTTCATATGAAGTTAACATCTTCTGGGTCTCATCTGTCCTTTGAGAACACTTATTTATAAGAAACCTAAATCGTTTTGGTCTGTAATGCACTTTGCATATGATTATCTTTGAAACCCCAAAGAATTAGATTTCAAACAAATAAAATCATGCCCAACAGTGAGTTAATGATGTATTTAAAGAACCAGAATATTAAAATAAGAAAAAGGTATGGTGGAATGCCCTGGGAGACAGAGAATGGATGCACACAACTTGACTACATTCATCCATCAACTGAAATTCCAGTCACTGCAAACCAGAACACTGCTCAGAGATCATGTACAGCTGGACCAGTGCCTTATGCAAGGTAGACAATGGAGGACACTATACACCCTTAATACTGGACACTATCATTTTATTGTATTTTAACTACTTGAGTATTTTTTAAACAATATAACTACTAATTCTTTGTCACTGTAACATACCTGGGCGTGCTCGTTCTTTACTATGTGTGTGTATACAGGCCTTTTTTGACCCTATCCTCTGTCTTCCACAGTCTGAGTTTTAAAAGCTCCCTACTGCAAACCAGAACACTGCTCAGAGGCCCTCCCACCCCACGCTCCTTACTACATTTATAGATAGAATCTCACACACAACATTAGATGATTAGACATTGCCAGTAATCAGCACACTCCTTCATTCCCTTAACCCCTAATACTCAGTCATCACTCTCCTTACTTCTGCTCATTCTGCTTTCCTCAAAGGAGCAATGCTCTATGTTCTCTTCTCCTTTTCGCTCATCTCCCTCAGCATCAAAATATCTCCTTACACCCATTTCCACCAACAATAGAATTACATTAACATTAATTCCTCTCTGCTTCACTTCCCCCCTCTCTCCCTCATACTTGGGGACTTTAACATCCCAATCAACAACCTCAACTGCCCTGATGCCTCCCATCTGCTCCTTTGTCTGACCACCATCTGCTAACAGACATCAGCATACCCCATACCCACATTTCACCACCCTCAACTCTCCAATCTTGCAGAAACCTCAACTGCCTTGACCTCCAGCATTTCTCCACTCTTTTTATCCATCTCAAATCTAACTTGCCCTAACGCTGCAACCTCACTCTACAACTCAACTCTCCTCTCAACTCGACATCATGGCACCTCCTACAATTAAACACAGCAAGCACCCCCAGTTTCAAACCTGGCACACCAAGCTGATCTCCAAAAATGTTCTAGAACTGCTGAAAGCTGCTGGAGAAAGTCTCACTTTGCATCTAACTTCCTCCACTATAAATTTAGGCTGCGCTCCTACAGCCTGGCTCTTTCCGCTGCAAAAGTAAATTACTTCAACACCCTCATAAGTACATACTCCCATCAACCCAAACACCTATTTCACACTTTTGATGCTCTTCTTCGCCCTTTTACTCCCCCTCCTTCTACCACCTTGTCCGCTATAGACTTTGCATCTCACTTCACGGAGAAGATCTCTACAATCAGAAGAGATCGCTAATTTCTCTCCTTCCCCTACTAATACATTACCCAACCCCACTCCCTCCACCATTCTACAGTCATTTGTACCTGCTACAGCAGAAGAGGTTTCTGCTCTGCTCCGGTTCTCCCGCCCCACCACCTGTTCCCTCCTCATATCTCATCCACATTTTGTCTCCCTCTCTTTCTCTTCCTCTCACTAAAATTCTCAATCTCTCCATTTCCTATGGCACATTTCCCTCACCCTTCAAACATGCAACTGTAACCCCAATTCTGAAAAAGCCCAGCATTGACCCCAACTCCCCATCTAACTACCGCCCTATATCGCTACTGCCATTTGCCTCCAAGATTCTCGAGAGAGAGAGAGAGTTGTGTACACCAGACTGACTGACTTTCTCTAATCTAACTCTCTGCTTGACCCCCTTAAGTCTGGATCCCGCGCTGGTCATTCTGTCGAAATGGCTGTGACCAAAGTATCCAACAATTTAATTGCTGCTAAATCTTGCGGCCATTACTCTATGCGAATTCTCCTTGATCTTTCCGCTGCCTTTGACACTGTTGATCATCAACAGCTTCTTCGCATTCTCTGTAATTTTGGTCTACGGGATACTGCTCTCTCCTGGTGCTCCTCCTACCTCTCCCAGCACTCTTTTAGTGTTTCTTTCTCTGACTCTGCCTCTTCCCCCAACCACTTTCTTTCAGCGTCCCCCAAGGTTCTGTCCCTGGTCCCCTACTGTTCTCTATCTATACTGCCTCCCCTGGTAAACTCATCAGCTCCTTTGGCTTCCAATATCCTTTCTATGCTGATAGATGACACGCAAATCTACCTGTCCTCTCCTGATCTCTCTCCGCCCATCTTAACTTGTGTCTCGGACTGCCTCTCTTTGATTTCCAACTGGATGGCTTCTCACTTCCTTAAACTCTTCTGGTCTTTCCTCCCTCAAGCATTGCTACTCCCGTGTCTCCCTCCAAGTCAATGGCGCTACCATCACCTCTACCTCGCAGGCTCACTGCCTGAGTGTTCTTTTGACTCCAACCTCTCCTTCAACCCCCATGTCCAATCAATCACCAAATCCTGTCACTTCCATCTCAAAAATATCCGCCCCTATTTAACCCCGGATGCGGCTAAGGTGCTGGTCCATGCTCAAGTTATCTCTCGCCTTGACTACTGCAATAATCTTCTCAGTGGTCTTACATGTTCCCAGATTGCACTGCTGCAATCTATCATGAATGTGGTGGCGAGGCTCATTTTCCTGTCCACTCGCACCTCCCACACTTCCCCGCTCTGTCAGTCCCTGCAATGGCTTCCAGTTAGATATAGGGTTTAATTTAAAATTCTGGTGCTTGCTTACAAGTCCCTACATAATGCTGCACCCTAATACACAAGTATGTCCCGTCGAGGCCCCTACGCTCTGCAAAAGACATATATATATCCTCTGTCCGTACTACCACCTCTAATGCTCGCCTCCAAGATTTCTCCAGGGCTGCCCTCTTCTGTGGACCTCCCTTCCCTGTAAGACTCTCACCCAGTCTCCACTCATTCAAAAAATCATTGAAAACTTACTTCAAGAAAGCATATCAATTACACTGTTGGCAGGTTTTTACCCCCCATCCCTCCTTAACTCCTCTCCTGCAGCTGTCCAAAATTACCTACCCAGCCCTCAGAGAATACTTACCTAACAACCTACTTCGTACCCCTACTTTTACCCTTTGTGTCACTATACACCACTCCCTCTAGAATATAAGTTCATTGAGCAGGATCCTCCACCTCTGTTTCTGTATGTCCAGTTGTCTGGTTACAATTACATGTCTGTTAGTCCACCCATTGTACAGCGCTACGGAATCTGATGGAGCCATAAAATAAAATAATAATAATACATCTTCCTTGGCTATTGCACCAAATGAAAAGCTTATGAAAGTGAGCTTTTATGCTTAAAATAAGTGTTTAATAGATAGAACTTTCAAAGCGCACACATTTCTATCTTTATAATGCTCTGGCAGTTGTGCTAGTAAATGTATAGTTTGAGAGAAACACCTAGTTAAAAATGGGTCTTGCTTCCACCCATCAGTCGAGGCTGGACTCTGAGGAAAGCAGAAAAGACCTCCCATATAAGTTCCTTCTGCTCTCAATACATAATAACCACAGGGCATGT